>NC_050583.1:45276463-45368963 GCF_013368585.1 Megalops cyprinoides
TTTCCTCTTTCTCAGACATCGTGTTCCCTCTCTCTCTTTCTCTCAGATATCGTGTTCCTTCGGTCCTGGTACCCGGTGTCGGTGCCACAGTTCTATAACCCGGTGACATCACTGCTACAGCCTGTGGGGCAGAAGGACAGCTGGATGGGCATGAGGACACTGGGACAGCTTAAACAAGACCTGGGTGTGCGCAACCAGCCCAACAAAGACTCTCTGTACAAGGTAGGGCCTCGCTCCAGAGCGCAGAGAAACAGAAATGCTGCTGTGACCTGCATACCTGCTCCATCACAGCCATGCAGCTCTGACACTGTCCTGTTCACTCACAGGAACTGTGATTCTGTGCTGCTCTGTCTGTGACTCTGTTCCATTGTGACTGCGACTCTGCTGTTGTATCAGTGACTATGCTGTTGTATCAGTGACTCTGTTGTGTCAGTGACTCCGCTGTTGTGTCAGTGACTCTGCTGTTGTGTCACTGACTCCGCTGTTGTGTCAGTGACTCCGCTGTTGTGTCAGTGACTTTGCTCTGTGTCAGTGACTTTGCTCTGTGACTCACAGCCGGTGGTGAGAGCAAAGCGCCACTTCAACCCGCTGCACATCCCGAGGCAGCTGCAGAAGGCCCTGCCCTTCAAGAGCAAACCCAAACAGGACCAGCCCAAGGGCCGCACCCCTCGGGACCTGCAGCGCCCGGCCGTCATCCGAGAGCCGCACGAAAGGAAGGTAGGAGCGGCGCGAGCCTCGTCCATCCCACACCATCAAACGCGCCTCATCCACTCACAGACGGGAATCCCTGTCATTCACACACTAACTGTGTTACACCGGCATGGGGGGTGGGTGTGTTTTAATAAAAATCCTAAATTCAGCGGTACTGAGCACTGCCGAGCAATGGGGGCCTGGTTCCTTTGGCCCTGTGCGCTGCGGGACGCCTCCCTGAGCCGCTGTGTCTCCGTTTCTCCACCAGGTGGCAGCGTTGCTGACGGCGCTCAGCACGGTCCATCACCACAAGCGCAAGAAGGCGCGGTCGCAGCAGCACGCCCAGCACAAGGTCTTCCTGCAGCAGAAGGAGCACGAGGAGGAGCAGCGCAGCAGGAGGCAGAAGGAGGCGCGCAAGAAGATGTACCGCATGCTGGGCCAGAAGGAGAAGAAGAGGCAGAGGTCCAGCCTGAAGGGGGCGCCACAGGATGACTGAGCCCACCTCTGGCCTGCCCTCTGGTGGTCATCACTGAGCATAACGGTCTGCTGAAAATCTGCTGAACTGAAGCAAGAGGAGAGTCAGGAAGATTTTCTGCTAACCTCAGCATGAGAATCAAGGGCTGTGTGTGCAGGAGTGTGTGCTTGTGTGCACACATGTCTGTGTGTGCATGTGTGTGTGCGTGTGCATGTACGTATGTGTGTGTGCGCGTGTATGTGTCTCTTTTTTAGACAAACATTCATTTCTACATTGGTGATTTTCTGTAATAAATGTTTGTTTTTGAGGGAGTCAGCCTGTGTGCCTGTCAGGTGTTGTTGGGGGTTGGGGGTGGGGGGGTGAAGTTTCGTCTTGTGAGTAGCAGCACACGCATGCTTGGGTCAAAGGTCAGTTCCATGGAAATGTGTTCTGGTCTCCTGGAGCCTTGTGCAAAGTTTCTTTGCTGCTTTCCATCTTTAAGGTCATTCAGCTGTGGGGGGGGGGGGTCAGTCTGTGAAACTGAAGGGGGGGTGATTTGTTTAATGATAATGACGTACAAAGCTTATGGGATCTTTGCTGAACTGATGTTTGCCGAGATCAACATTTTTGAAAACGTCCAAGTCTTAAAACCAGCTCTGCAGTTTTGATTTATTGTGGTTCATACTCCCAGCTCCTCCTCATAAAGTATCAGAACTTCTGCTCTGATACTCACGGCTGCCAGTGTGAATTACAGAGTTCATATTTTTTATGATGCTATAGCGTATAGGTTGAGTGTCAGTGCCTGTGTGTTTTAATAGCTAGTCGAACGGACACCAAACGGCTTCTTTAGTTTCAGATATTGACATACAGTATGCGTGATTGATGGGCAGAGCTCGCTGAGCTCGTTCATGTTGGGGCGAGAGAAAAATGGTAAACCTTGCGGTTTTTCCAATCCGTTCAATGAATATTTGAATCAACAAGAATTTTAATAATGAATGCTTTAAGACGTTACCGTATTGTTGGAAATCATAATTATGTTATAGTGTATAATCTCCTCTAGAGGGCAGCAAGAAATCGAAAAACCAGGTGGGATTTCACTTGACCAGAGCAAGTAAAAACCTGGAAAAGTTAAATGGACGCTAAGGGATGTGCTGAATGTCCTTATTGTTATGTATATTGTATTGACTGTGATTTTTTTAATGCGTCAAAATCAAAGTTCTGTATGAAAGAAATGGATAATGGAACAGATTGAAAGGGGAACCATAGAGACATAGGATACTCCATATAATGCAAGATAATTGAACGAAATTAATTGGATATTATGTTATTTTGATATTATATCCTTTTTTGTCTAGAAATGATACACATTAACTCTGCATTATTCATCATAACGTCATATAACATGGTCATTTTAATATGGGACAAATACTGTTTTTGTGGACACTGCGAACGCACTTTGTTGTACGATTGTAATAAATAGCATTGAACACGCCAAGACTCCAAAAAGTTAATTGTAGATAGACTGGAAGCGTAAGCTACTTTAAGTATGAAATACTTTTCGGTTATAGTTCGTGACCCGTGATATGGAATCGGGTGTAACACAGGTGCGCTGCGATTAACGCCATAAACGGTGAACGAACCGACTTTACAAAGACCCGGATACCATTAGGTTTGGAAATAACGGATATCCATCCCTCCATCCCAGCTGTTTCATCCTGTTTATCTACAGTCAACATTATAGACACCAGTGGCATAGCGCAGCATCCTGCACTGGTGTGCCTGAGTTCGCAAGAAAAAAAAAAGCGGAAAACAGAAGCGGTTCAGGTTCAGATAGTTCCTGTTGGTTACACCGCTTTCCTTATACACTGTAAATAAAACTTAGTGTCAGCCGCTCATAAAAAAGGTAAGAGAGTCTGAACTGAAAGCGGTGCGATCGTGCCTCCTGCGTGCGGTACTGCGATCGCAGGTTTCCACAAGAGCTGAGCAGTATGGAGTGAATCCGAGGATTCTCTGTTCAAAGTGAAAGCAGAACTCTTAGAGCGACAGGCGCGCCCAGTCGTCAAACATGCCATCTGGCGGAAACGATGCGTTCTACAGTGACGGTAATCAGCTCGAACAGGGGTTGCGATAACAGGAAATAATGGAACACATGTCGGACGCGGGTCTCCTTCACGCTGTGTAACAGCGAGCAGCCCGCTAGCTGCCTTTAGGCGATACAGCTTTCAGTTTCTGTGCTCGCATTGAACACGCCTTTTACACACACCGGACGGAAACGAACACACACCAAACAAAGGTGAGTCGCGGCGGTGGGAAAGGGTTTATAAACTAAGAAGAAACACAGTCCAATGTTTACGGCGAGTGGAATTAGGAAAATCATCGGAGTTATCCTGATCGGTGAGCGGATGGACGTTTCCTCTTATATCTTCAGAAGACCTTGCAAGCTATTGTTAACTGCCGATAGCTGGAAAGCTGCATATTGGTGTGCGTTTCATAGTGCTGTGGCAGTTTGTATTATGTCGGTTAATTTTTCATTATCAACGATGTAAAGTTCTTTAATACCGTGTTTCCAGTGCGCCACGGTAATTTAAACTTTTCTGGGCGATTCGAACTTTAATGTGCGTGAGGTTGGGTATCTGGCGTACTGCCCAGGTCTTGCCTGCGGACTTTGGAAGTGTTCAGTGTTTAAAGGAGCTTTATCATGGAGCTGTAATGGGTGCCTTTTGTATCTAATATCCGGCTGCACCACTCAGCAGTTTTATGTGCTACTTTGCGTTGTGGTAACACGGATATAGGTGGATATTTTGTGAAACCAGGTGGTGTTGCGGTGGGTTGTCATTCTGGCTCCACGCTTTTGCCAGCTGGTGGACCGACTGCGATTTCATCCTAATTTAGGTTACGGCACAAAACTGTGCGGTTGTAGCCCTCACCTTACCCCACAGTCTCTAAACTGAAAATTTGGGTTTTGCATATCCAGCTCTCTTCTAAAACGGTGTTTCTCAAACCTTTCAATCCAGAAATTGGTTTATTCTTCATTGTTTGCGAACACAGCTCAAGAAAGAAAGAAAGAAACCAAACAACTAACTGACTAAATAAACTTCGTCTCGGAAATCGTACGTAGCCATGTCCCTCTCACTGGTGTTGTCCTTATTTCATGCATCTTGTTTTGCTAAAAGGGGAACTAACTTTCGTTTGGGGGGGCTGTCTTGAGGGGCAGATGGTCTCCTCCCTTGAACCAGTGCCAGCGTGTGGGCCAGGAGATTACAAACATTGGGCCAGAATAACAGTGTGGAGGGTTGCTGACCTGGAATATTGACTGAAAGATTCACCTAACCATCAGTCAGTAAAGGAGTGAGCTGTTTAAAGTTGTTTAAAGTTTTATGAGACCAAGGAAATGAAAAAGCTGACACTGGCAGGGCTTCTACAGACAGGACACACACTGGGGGTAAATTATTGGCTTTTCAGGGGGAAACGCAGACAGCTGTTAATAGAATAGACACAAAGACAGCAGAGACTAATGCAATGCAGTGATTACAGGAGACTCAGGATTTCCTGGCAAATACACACCTGTGTGAACAGGGACTCAGATTGTGAGATTTAGAAAGTAATGTACGCATGTCCACTGGCAGTGATGCAGAGAGTGGATGCTGTATTTGAAGCCTAGCTGTGTGATTAAAAACATGGAGATCAGCTTTTATGTTGTAAGGAAGTTGCAAGAATGGACAGGCATGAATATTAGTCACTAATATTATCAGGATCATGAGCATGGCTTTATCGTCAGAATGAAGCAGACAGTAATTATGGTGTTCATTAGCTGTATGAAGTCATTGTCCTCCATGTTAATTTAGTGATGTCACAGAACAGTGTCCTCTTACAGTGACTGGCTTATTGTCTTTCAGTGTGAAAACCATACTGAGAAACACTGTATCCAGTAACTGTACATGAATATCATGATTTTATTCCATATAAATATGGATTTATTCAGTATAAACATAGCTTTGTTCCATATTAACACTGGATTGTACAGAAGCATTTAGACAGGGGTTCTCACCCTTTTCCCCATGTTCATTCCATTGAATTATTGTCATTTAGCAGGCACTCTTACCCAGAGCCACTTACATGGGTTACAATTTTTACATGGTATCAATTTATACAGCTGGATATTTATTGAGTCAATTCTGTCCCTTGCCCAAGAGTTCAGCAGCAGTGCCTCAGCGGGGAATTGACCCGGTAACCTTTCCTAGCACTGCTCCTTGCCACTGTGCTACACTGCCACCCAATTCACCAGCACATCAGTGGTTCCGAACACCACAGTGACCTGGTCTGTCCTGATCTTTGTGGCAGACACACTGTGACGTGCAGAAGTGGTCACTACAGGGCCTTGATCCTGGTTCACTTCCGTGGGAGGCTGAATACCAAGCAGTCTTTTTCATGTCTCAGCAGGGAGTTGAAAGCACAATCATCCGGTGTCAGGATGCACACACCCTTATCTGAGTTCAGTGTTGGGTTCACTGACTCACTGGACTCAGCTGTTGGCGTGAATCAGAGTGACTCAGAGGTCACGCCCACAGTGCGAGTGGTCATGTCCCTGAGCTGGCGGAGGGGTGAGAAGATGTATGTGCCTGGGGTGTGAGTGCATTCCCCGTGTCTGCCCGGGCTGGCCTGTGCACGGCTGTGCCAGGAACGAGCACACAGTGTGCTGCTGCCTCCACAGGAAACGACTGTTTCACAACTGCAGTGAGGTTAACCCTATGGGTGGTGGGGTGTCTGGGTTAGCATTGCTGTTGCCTTGGTTTAGCACTGTGTGTAGCCTCAAGCTAGCATTGCTATAGTTTCAGAGTAGCACTGTTATTGTGTTGGTTCTGCACTGTTAGAGCCTTGGTAAGCACTGCTATAGCCTCTGTGTAGCAGTGTTTTAGCCTCAGGTTCACGCTGTTTTAGCCTCGGGTTATAGTGCATGGCCTTTGTCAGAAAGTGTGTCAGCGTCTGAGGGAGGAAACAGACCAGAGGAGGACCTGCAGATACTGACTGCAGAACACAGTGATGCCACAGGGACTCCTGTGGCTGTTCCACTCCTCAACCACAGGAAATCGCAGAGTGCAAACTGCTGACTGCGACATGTAGCAGCACAGTCAGACCACCTCAACCACCACTTGCACCAGCACAGAGCACCCCCGAATACCGCACACACCAGCACAGAGCACCCCCGAACACCGCACGCACCAGCACAGAGCACCCCCGGACACCGCACGCACCAGCACAGAGCACCCCCGGACACCGCACGCACCAGCACAGAGCACCCCCGAACACCGCACGCACCAGCACAGAACACCCCCAAACACTGCACACACCAGCACAGAGCACCCCCAAACACTGCACACACCAGCACAGAGCACCCCCGAACACCGCACGTACCAGCACAGAGCACCCCCGAACACCGCACGCACCAGCACAGAACACCCCGAACATACACAAGCACAGACGGGAGAAACATTAGCTAATAAAAACTTAAAAACTTCAATACACTTGTGCGCACCAAATACATTGGAAATGTTGCTTTGAATGGTTTGGCTCCCTAAATCACCATCTTTTCAGGTTATAAAGGATTGTCAGAATGTTGTCACTTGGATTGAAATTTGTTTTTGTTGAAGAGTTATGAATTTTATTTTTTCCCCAAATGTTAATGCTTAGTAAAAATACATGTCAACTGTTTTTCTTCTTAATCTCAAAAACCTGATGGCACCTAAACAATCCCCTTTCTGTGGGGCCCTGAGTGGAAGTAACAGGAGGTAATTTCAGTAATGATGCCTTCGGGTGGTGTTTTCACAGCGGCGTGTCTCTGATCTCTCTCTCTCTCTCTCCTCAGCACACACGGCGAGATGCACTATTACCGCTATGAGAGTGAAGCTGCTGAGGTCAGCTGCTGCTACAAATACATGATGTTCAGCTACAACATCATCTTCTGGGTGAGAGCTCTCAGTATGCCACCTTCTCGCCCTTTCACCGTCCACTTCAGTTCCTCTGGTACAGTTTAACGTCAGCGCGGTGCAGTGTATCAGTTTGGACAGTGTGGTACGGTGTAATACAATTAGTTATACTGTAAGTGAGCTGTCTGTGTGCAGTGTTATTTCAGTGTAATATTATTTTGTGCAGTGTAACTCCATTGGTGTCTTGTATGGTGTTACTGTAGTGTAATATTTGTGTCTTGGTGTAGTACAGATACATACACATGAACACTCTCTCAAGTGCACCCACACATGCACATGCCTTATCTCTCTATGCTCTGTTTGACCAGCTGTTTTTCCTTCCAGTTGGCGGGCGTGGCGTTTATTGGAATTGGCTTCTGGGCCTGGAGTGAGAAGGTGAGTTTGAAGGCTCTTAGCTAATGAATTTAATGTGTTCCAGAATTACATGTGCATGTGTGTGTGAGAGAGAGTGAGCGTGTGTATGTATGTGTGTGTGTGGGTGCGTGCGTGTGCATGTGTGTGAGAGAGAGAGAGTGTGTGTGTGTGTGTGTGTATGTGTGAGAGAGTGAGTGATTGTGTGTGTGAGAGAGTGATTGATTATGTGTGTGTGCGTGTGTGTGTGAGAGAGTGAGTGATTATGTGTGTGTGCGTGTGTGTGTGAGAGAGTGAGTGATTGTCTGTGATGGTGTGTTTGTGTGTGTGTGTGTGTGTGTGTGAGAGAGAGTGAGTGATTGTCTGTGTGTGTGTGTGTGTGTATGTGTGTATGTGTGTGTGTGTGTGTGTGTGTAAGCTTTGCCTCTGTTCTCCCCAATGCTCCCTGCTGTTTTTGGCCTTCACTGAATTTCCTCCAGATTGCAGGCCTGTATCTCCCCTGCTGCTGCTTCTTCTGTTCCTGATCTGAAGAGATTAAGAGCCTGAAATTTCTCCCTAGTAGCTCAGTGGTCAGAAGGTTTGCTTTGGGAGGTTGCTGTAGTGTGAGAAACAGAAGCACACCAGCCTGTGCCACCTACCTGTGTCTGTGCTGCAGTCTCCTCAGATCTGATCACAGATTGGGAGTTAAAGCCCTTTTCTGTCACACTGATAGTGACAGAACCTTTAAGTGACATTTTCACTCATTTAATGATTCTACAAAGGCTCACATGTTCTACAGAAGCATTTACATTACATGCATTTAGCAGATGCTCAGATCCAGAGCAATTTCCAGCACATCATAACTATTACTTAAATGCATAGACACTTATCAGTTGTGTTTCTCATTTCTTGCCTGTATTAAAGTGTGTACGCCCGGTTGTGTTACCCTGAGAAACATTGTGGGTGATATTCTCAGCCTGTCTGCAGTGTAACGGGTAACATGTCATATATGAGCTGAGTCACTGAGTCTGCTGGTGATGAGTGTGTTAGTACAGACGGGGAATGCGTGTGTCTCACTCTCACACGCATCACCTTGGAAACCTGAGGCATTTCCATCTTGGAGCAAGATTAGTTTCCTCTGAATTTTAACTGTAGTTGGATGTCACTGGATGGCTGATCAAAACACACTCTGCACTTGCATAACGCACTTTGAAAAGTGCGCAGTGATGGGCAGGAAGTGCAGAAGTGTTGCAGCAATATTGTGAAATGCGTTGATGTGCCAGTGAAGGTTAGGGGCAGGACCGAGCCCTGCTGTGCGTCAGAGAGGCGGGAGAGAGGCACAAGTTTCACCACTTCCTTACAGTTTGGATAAAATCAGCTGAGTAAACTGAGATAACCACAAAATTCTGCTGAACTTTGTGGAAATAAACAATTCTACCAGAACTCATGGGGGTAGTTGTGAATAAAACATCTTTATTCCAACAAATGAACAGTGTGAAGGCCTGCCTTTAGTCTGAATGACTGCTTTAATGTGTTGTAGAAAAATTTCTGTGCATTTCTGGCAGAAATCTGAGACTGTGTTCCACTCCTCCCTTAAAGAATTACTGAAGAGGGCCATCTTGGCCTTGCCCTAATTATGCCTTCCAGTTCATTCCAGAGATGTTCCAGATGTTGGTGCTGAGTTTGGGGTCAGTGCTGGCCACTGCAGTGTCTCCTCAAACCACACAAGGTCACATCTGTTGTCACTACTATTTTCCTGCGCTCAAATGGGGGTGCCCCATTTTTTTTGTTTCTTAGTTTTGTTTACAGGTGTAACTGTAAAGACTTTCACCATATGTTAGTACTATGAATATGTTTGCTCTCCAACCCCACCTGGTAATCTCAGAGAAGTGTCAAAGGATGCTCGTGCTTGCTTTCTCCACCAGGGGGTGCTGTTGGACCTGACACAGGTGACCCGGCTCCATGGCTTTGACCCGGTGTGGTTGGTGCTGGCGGTGGGCGTGGTTGCTTTCATCCTTGGCTTCGCAGGCTGTGTGGGGGCACTGAGGGAGAACATCTGCCTGCTGAAGTTTGTGAGTGAACCCCAAAACCCACAACTGCAACCCACCTAAACCCACACCTGCAACCCCCAAAACCCACACCTGCAACCCCCAAAACCCACACCTGCAACCCCAAAAAAACCCATACCTGCTCCGTATCATTAAGGATTAACTCTCTGTCTTACCTGTACTGTTTGAGTAAAGGCTACCTGTCTGTCTTACCTCTAGTGTTTCATTAAGAGTTACCTGTCTGTCTTACCTGTAGTGTTTGATTAGGGGTTACCTGTATATTTTACCTGTAGCGTGTCTCTCAGTTCTCAGGTCTGATCTGCGTCATCCTCTTCCTGGAGCTGACTGTGGCTGTGCTGGCATTCGTCTTTAAGGACCAGGTGCGGGAGTGGATCAACGACTTCTTCCTGGTCAACATCAAAGCCTACAGAGATGACATCGACCTGCAGAACCTCATGGACTCACTGCAGAGACTGGTGAGAAAAAGACAATGTCCCACACCTACAACCAGAGCCCCATGCATAGTGACCTCACAGCCACACCTACAGCCAGAGCCCCACCCACAGTGACCTCACAGCCACACCTACAGCCAGAGCCCTGCCCACATTGGCCTCACAGGCAGATCTCCAGGGTGAAAGAGCTCCCCCTGCAGGCTGCTGCTTGCACTTAGATTTACGTTTACATTTACATTTACATTTATTTGGCACACTTTTATCCAAAGCGACTTACAAGAGAGTACAACACAAGCGAAAACCGTACACAGCATCACAATATTAGAAGTGCTGCTTGACCGAGTTTCAGTGCTTATAGTTAGCTCTCTGTTCCCACAGAATCAATGCTGTGGTGCAGAGGATCCAGATGACTGGGACATGAATGTGTACTTCAACTGCAGCAAAGACAACCCCAGCAGAGAGCGCTGTGGAGTCCCCTTCTCCTGCTGCCTCAGTGACCCTGCTGTGAGCCTCAATCCCATCCCTGTCCGTCATTCCGTCTGTCCTCTATCTGTCAGTCCATCTGTCCCCTGTCTGTCCTCTGTCTGTCTGTGTCTGTATGTTACTGACATGCGTGTGCATGCCTGTGTCTTCAGGATCACAGACAGGGGGTAGTGATGTAGTATTACAGACATGGGGCAGTAGTGTAGTATTTGTGTTTCATTTCGGTACTCATGTACAGTTTGCTCTGAATACACTGATGTCCTGACCCCTCCTCTCTCTCTCTGTCAGGATAATGTGGTTAACACACAGTGTGGCTATGATGTCAGAGTAAAGGGGGTAAGATCCAGCAAGCTACCACTCATCTCCTCACCTGTCTCCCCTCACATGTTCCAGTCTCACATGTTCCAGTCTCACCTGTTCCAGTCTCACCTGTTCCAGTCTCACCTGTTCCAGTCTCACCTGTTTCAGTCACACCTGTCACAGTCACACCTGTCACAGTCACACCTCTGACCCTCTTGCAGGTCCCCATGTGTGTGTGGTGTGTGTCCTGCTGTATCTAACCTGTCCTGCACCTGTCTCTCAGGAGGACCAGAGTAAGGTCATCTACACCCGCGGCTGCATCAAGGCCATGGAGCAGTGGCTGCCCAGGAACATCTACATAGTGGCGGGAGTCTTCATCGCCATCTCCCTGCTGCAGGTGCACTGAGGGCTATCAGCAGGGGGAGGGCTCCTATTGTCTCATTGGTCAGCGCTAGGGCAGAGTTTCAGTGTGTCTGGAGTCAGTACAGGAGCTGATTGGGTGCTGTTAGTGGGTATTATAATGCTTTGCCTGATGGTTAGGGCCAGACCCAGGCTTTATTCCTGATAAAGCAGTGCTAGCAGCACAATGCAGGTATCTGCCTCATATAGTTACATTAATTTACGTTACATACAGTTCCAGCAGCTCTCTGCTGATAGCACAGAAAGATATACAGTATGTGTTGCACAAGAGAAGGAACCGTAACACTGTCTTTTTTCAGAACAGTTTAAGAATGTAATAGTCAGTCCTGTTGCAGCTTTCACAGTGGGAGAGGACAACAGCAATCCTTATAAATAATTAGAAAGGGAAATGTTTCCTTTGTGGGGAGTATTTGTGACTGAACTGTCTTTCTCTCTCACTCACTCTCTCCTGGTCAGATGGTGGGGCTGTACCTGGCTCGAAATCTGGTGGACGAAATCCGAAAGGTCCGCTACCACTACTGAGGCGGGGCTCCAACCACGAGGGCGTGGTCTGGACTCCTCCAACTGCTTACATCATCATCAAGCCTGCTTACATCGGAGCCATGAGACGACCCTCACCACATGTGTGTGTACAGACATTCTTAATGTGTGCTTGTGTGTCTGTGTGTGTGTGTGCGTGCGTGTATGTGTTTTATACTCTCATCATCAGATAGGAAGTGATGCCTGATGTTCTGCTTTGTTGTGGGTGAAAGAGTCCCAGCATGCACTGCAGGTCCAGCCCTTCCCCCAGGTCCCTTCAGGGTGCCATACTGTTCCCAGCAGCAGGCCTGTAGCTCTGCTCCTCCTGGGTCCTGCCTTATGCTCACAGACTGAGAGCCTTTTCGTATGTAGACAGTTTTTGCACTGTGTTTCAATTTGTAATTATTTCTAAAGTATGTAAATAAAATATTTGTTCTTTATGCAATGGTAAAAATTGTTAATGCAGATATTCAAGAAAGTCTGATCTTCTTTATCTGTCTTTCACATTCACAGTGTAATATTCTTATTAATAATTAATAATTCATTCTGAGATTGCAGGATAATCTCTGACTTCCCAGGCATTAATGATCATTAATTTCCCCTTGAAGAGCTCAAACAACACACTAACACTAAAGTTGCTTTTTGCCTTTTATTAACCTTTAAAAACTTGTGCTTTAGAGCCTCCTGGTGTCTGCATCAGCAAACTGCAGAACCATATAAAATACTAAGCAAATAGACTGCAACCACGCACAGAACGGACTATTTGAGGCTTACTTATTTCTGGCGGAAGTTTTGGCACAGAGTTCATAAAGTACATTAACAAATGAATAAAACCTTAACTAAAAATGAGCTCATGTTATAGATTAATTTTGTGACTGTTTACATGATCCAGCAGCACATGCAGAAACAGCACTGCTTCACACCCCTTTTTCACCCCAGACCTCTGTCCCCCAGTACCTTCTGCCCACGCACGTTTCCCACAATGCAGCAGGGGGAGTGCCTGGCAGGCACGGCCACCCCTGTCCCACCAAATGAAGCTCCCAGTCAGTGCTGGCAGAGGAAAAAGCAGAGTTCGAACCGGGGCTGCAGTGCTGAACCTGGGCTCAGACCAAGCGTACAAATTCCTGGCCACGAGGGGAACCTGTAATCCCTTTATCAAATCTGAAAAAATGTGACACCCCTCTACTTTGCACATGGAGAAGCCAGTATACAGGGCTTTGGCCTTGACCTGTGTCTGTGTTGTGCAGCATGCTACAGCATGTGCTCAGCACACTCAGGGAGTGAAAATGGCAAATTACCAGCTCAAATCACCCTCGCCAGCGTGCACGCTTATAAATATACATCATATGATGTATGAATGTGAAAACTAGCACTCAGAGTAGTGACACCAATATGATGGCAACACAAAATCAGCAATTTAGGTCAGCTAACCTCACACACTGCAGGAAATTAATGCAACCCAAAAATCCCTTAGTTCTTATGTGAAAGCTACCTCTGCACTTTCTCATTGAGTGAAGACTCTGGAAGTTACAGTAAAGACAGTGTTCTGCCTCTCATATCCTCTCGAGTCTTTTTGGGGGGGTTGTAAGGCACTCTCCCACCTGTCCAGAGGGTGGGTTGTTCTGTTTCACCATAATATTTTGGAAGGTAAATCATAAGTAAAAAAGTGAAAGAGTTCTGTTGATTCCTGCACTGAATGTGTCTCCATTTAAACTTCCTGTTTGGAGAAGTGGTGGGAAAATTCGGTAGCGTGGGGTATGGGGCGCCTGTGTCACCTTGGGTAACGAGGCGCAGAGTGATGCAGAAGGTATTTACCGTGTCCAGACACGCCCCTGACTCTCCGCTTCTCCTGCTGCGTCAGTGTCACCTGTGGGCTTTATTCAATGGAAACACGCTCTCTTACAGCAGAGAATCGCACAGGTAAAGCGAAACCCATCCTTTCACGGGCTCCTTTGCGGCTACATTCAGACAGTGCTCAGCTGCATTTGTCGGGCCTTTGTGTGGGTCTGTGGCTCAAGTGGCCTCTTCCTGAACAAAGCGCAGCGGCTGTGTTATTAATGGGCGCCATAGAAACGGTGGCGTGTGTTTACGGTCTCGGTGAGAGACACGCTTTGAGCCGCGAAACTCACGCTCTCTGGTTACACGGAGAAACTGCCATGGAAAAACACCCACAAAGCCACGCTGGGACTCGAAGCGGAGGTGAGGGGGTGAGGGGGGTGAGGAGCAAGGGCCATGGATGCTATTTGATGCTGGAATAACTTGCCAGAATTATTCTTTTCAGTTGAGACCAAGAAACCATGCCAAACTTGACACAGTGCTAGATTAACTGTATAAACAGTAATCTCAATACTGTTTATTTAACCAATTTTATTTTTGTTTTGTTTTTTTTTTTAGAGATAATATCATATAAATAAAGTTAGCTTTTTATATTTTTTATATTTATTTAAGGCTAAATGGCCTCTTCTCATCAGTATGGTAGTTACAGCAGCTGAGGAGGAGCAGGTCAGGGGGATCTCTATATAACTGGCCCTGAATGACAGACACCTGACACTGTTCTGGGATCTTCAGCATAGCTACTGGCAGCTTCCAACTCCCTCCCAACATTAACCACGCCCACTATGATTCCTGAATCATTAACCACGCTCACTCTGATTTCTGCATCATTAACCATACCCACTCCGATTCCTGAATCATTAACCACACCCACTTCCATTCCTTAATCATTAACCTAAATTGCTTAATCAGAATCCACACCCACTCTGATTCCTGAATCAATACACGCCCCCAGCAGAAACGCCCACCCCTATCCTCAGCGAACCAAGGCTGGGATTGAACCTCTGCTTGCAGCGAGCACCTTAACCACTTGGGAGTCACAGTCATTGCTGTTTTTGACGGAGGTGTGACATGGGAACCGTGGGGTTGGTCTGAGGCTGTGTTCTGTGATGGGCCAGTGCAACACACTCACTCAGCAAACAGAAACACCCAAAAGGCCAGGCTATGTTCTGTCATGACTTCACATTTATTGGTTAGTTTATTAGTTCAGCAACTACAAAAATACAGTGCCTCTGATATCACATGGAGAGATGCTTCAGGTGGAGCTGCAGAAGATGTATTTCCTATAGCTGTAAGCATGAGTTAGCAGTTGTCAGTAAGGATTCACTGTAAGTGTATGTGATGAAAACGTGTTCTTTAGCTAACATGACATAGCAGAGCATAACATACTGAACCGAGCACTGCTGAAGCGGGGCACTCAGGACCCCAGCAGGTTGCACTGAGCACCACTCTGAAACAGTAATGGACAGAGCAGTCTGGTAGTAGGAGCTGGTGATTCAGGATGAGAACCAAACTGTGACAGGTCTCACTGAGTATTTATTTCTCTGAGCATTTTCTTTCAATGAAACTGTCTCAGCTCCATGAAGAATGTATACATTTCACTGGAAATATTCTCCCTGGTACAGTCTAGGATCCCCATATTTGATCTGAGTACATTTTAATTAAGATTATCATGTGAACTTTAAATTACTGTATTCATTATGTTGACACATAAATATGTACAAACACATGACTATCATATTAATGAAATTCAAATCTGCCCCCTATATGAAAAGCATATTACCTGCTCAAATCCGCTTAATTGCATTTTAAGTAAATAATATTAAAAAGGCAAAAATATCACACATATCAAATGTGATGAACTGATTTTAATGTATTGGCTGCAATATGACACTTATGCCATAAATAAGAATAGCCGCTAATGAACCAGGAAGCAATGCTGGGGAGCAAAGGGTGTATGGTTTAAAATGTCTGAGTGAGACTGGTGAAGAGGGGGGTCAGTGTATTTGAGAGGAGTGGTGTAGAGGGAGGCAGTCTATTGGATGGGTGTGTGAATTAATTAGGTACAGGGTTAGAGTGAAAGTGTGCAAGGAAATGGGGTGGGGTCAGGGTGAGGGTGTGTGGGGTAACAGTCGGTTTGGAGAGGGGTCACTGAAACAGTCCCCCGTAGTCTGAGGAGCCTCTGTGTTTACAGGACTCCTGCAGGAGCTCTCCTCCTGAAGTGGTGATCACCTCCTCCTACACACACACACACACACACACACGCACACGCACGCACACACACATACACGCACACACACACACACACATTCACACACACACACACACACACACACATACACATACACATACACATACACATACACACACACACACGCACACACACACACATTCACACACAAGGTAGAAACAAATAGACAAGAGCTAAGTCAGTACAAACAGACAGCATCAGTGCAGGCAAATACAGAGAATCAAATCATACCATGCTGAAGGGAAATTAACACCAGAACAGGGATCTTGCATGTAAGAAACTGGCATTTGTCTGTAACCAATCAGGATGACCCTGCCACCCCATATATCTCTGTCATTTATCATCTATAATCTATCATCTATCCTTCAGCATCATATGAAGCTGAAGGTTCAGGCATGGTGGGTGTGGCCTACCCTGTGGAAGTCGATGAGGTCGGCCAGTGTGGCGTGCCGGCTCTGGTCGACGCCCAAGAAGCTGTAGTAGTCTCCCGAGGCGTCGATGAGGAAGTGCTTGAAGCCGCTGGCTGTGCGGTAGGACAGGGTGTACCCCCAAATCCTCTCGCTCACCCTCACCAAGAAGCAGCCTTCCACAGCGTTCATCAGCAGGGCCTCAGACTCCTGCCGCGAGATTATTCCTGCAGAGACAGCACATGAGCACAGTATCTCTCAAAGGAACAGGGGAAGGAGAGAGTGCACAAGAGCACATTACCTCTCCATCAGAGCAGCAGGTGAAATGCTGTACCTGCTCAGAATTGCTCCAAAAATTAGGTTTTTGATTTTCTCATTTTGATGAAAACATGTCAATGTGTCAATGTGTAAAAGTGAAATATATAACTGTAGAAACACTGTCCTTCACTTTTTAAGTCTGTAGAAATCTCTAGGAACTCAGGAACAGAATTTTTTAATGTTTATATTATATTAATATATGTCCACCTCACAGAGATAAAGTGAAAGAAAATGTGTGTTTTATGCGTGTGTCTGTGTGTATGTTTTTTTTTGTGTGTGTGTGTGTGTTCTGACTACACAAATGTGATAATATCCCACACAGATCCTCTTAGTTCAGGGCATTGTGGTAGTTATGTTGAGAGGGAGTGGTTTTTGGAGAGTCATTTTTCACAGACAGACTGCAGTACCCACCGTGGAACCAGGGGGCGATGTTGTTGCTGTTTCTCTCAAAGCCGGCTCTCCTGGGCCTCTGCTCCTCTCGGAACCAGCGCAGGATGGACTCACGGCAGTTTGGGCGGGGGGGTCTCACCCAAGCAGGGCTGAGTGGGTCGCGTAAAGTCAGATCTGCTCCACACCTCCGCTAAACTTCACTCATGCCTCATTATCAGAGATTGCAAGGTTGTAAGTGGTCAGTGTCTGCTGACATTTCTGTCTAAAGTGTGTGCGAGTGTGTGTGTGTGTACCTGTCTGGGAGGGGGTGCACAGCAGTTGTGCTATGTCTGCGGCTCTGTCTTCGGCGGTGTGTTGGGGGGGCGGACCCGCTGAGGGGGGCCGTGGAATGGGGCGGCTCGGAGGGCGTGACCGGGGGTGCGGCAGAGGACGTGGCAGACGGCTCGATCAGGGCGCTGTGTCTGCGGTGCTGTCCCGCCCCGTTCAGGTGCGTCTTCTGGAAGAGGCCGCTGAGACCCGCCACCAGCCCCTTCTCGATGGCGCGCAGAGACTGGCGTTTGTACTCGTCCCGCGCTCGCCTCGCCTTGCTCTTCATCTCCTCATCCGCTGCTTTGGAGCGCCGCACTGACCAATCACAGACATTACCCACAGTCCCTCACACCGAGCAGCCCAGACCTCACATCTGCCTCTCATTCACCCCTCTCCCCATCTCTCCCCATCCTTCCCTCCATCTCTCCCTCATCCCTCTCTCTCTCCCTCTCTCCATCCCTTTCTCATGTCTTCCTCATCTCTCTCCTGTACTCACACTGTTCCTGCCACTCCTTGTCCTCCCTCTCGCTCCTCTTCTCCTCCTGCCGTAGGGAGATGTACAGCTCCTTTGCTCTCCTCTCCTCTGTCCGGCGGATCTCCTCCTCTCCACGCTGCCTCTCCTCCTCCTCACATTTCTGCAGGAGAAAAGAGAAACTGACAATGGTAAAGAGATTGGTAATTATAAAGATGCTGGTAATGATATAACAGCAACGTAGACTTCAAGGAGTACATTGCTTGTATGTCACAGGGCTGCCGATTCCTCCTCCACAACCTCTGGAGGATTTGTTCATTCCTGACAACATACGCGACGCAGCTCCTTATCCAGGCCACAGTGCCATCTCGCCTGGAATACTGCAACACTCTCCTCACAGGCCTCCCAGCCTGCACCACCCAGCCTCTGCAGCTCATTCAGAACGCAGCTGCCCAACTAATCTTCAACCTCTCCAAATTCTCCCATGTTACTCCCCCGCTTAAATCCCTCCACTGGCTTCCTGTCGCAGCTAGGATCAGATTCAAAACACTGACCCTCGCCTTCTCTGCAGTCAACAGGACAGTCCCTACCTGCCTCCAAGACCTCATCCAGGCCTACACACCAGCCCGACCCCTGCGCTCAGCAGCAACTGGATGTCTTGTTCCTTGCACTGACAAAGCGGGAGATTCTCGCTCTACAAGGCAATGACATTTCTCCTACATCGCTCCCCAGTGGTGGAACGAACTCCCTGTCCTGCTACGGACAGCTCCATCACTCCAATCCTTCAGATGTGGTCTGAAGACACATCACTTCAGACTCTACTTGGACTGACCTATCACACAATCAACCCCCCCCCCCCCCCCCCCAACCATATACTTCCCAAGTCCTGTCTGCTGTCATCTTTCAGCTCCCCATCTGGATCAAAATTAGCTAGTCCTGCATCCTCAAACAGACGTTGCTCTCAGCTGAGAACTACTGCCTCATTGTGGAACTGTACACATCCTGTCCCCGTACTGTCGCTATACTTACTGTATGCTTTTGTACGTCACTTTAGATAAAAGCATCTGCTAAATAAATAAATGCAAATGTAAATGATAAAGAGTCTGGTCATGGTGACGATGCTGGTAAGCACCATCTCTGAAGGAGCTCTTTCTCCCCTCACAGATCTCAAAGTGCTTTGTGTAACATAACAGCTACCTTGGTGGTGTCTCTCACTCCCATTTTGCACCAGAATGTCCTTGCAGGTGGAGAGGGATGGCGTCACTCAAACAGGTAAAAAGTGTGGGTTGACTGACAGCCAAAATCCTCCTTTTGCAAGGATGACACTAACCTGACACATACTGTAGAGTTTTATTCCTGTAGAGTTTTATTCTTCTGATAACAGAAAGCCTACTAATGTGCATGTCCAAGAAGCTGAGTTTTTGTTCCATTTATTTAGTGAATTGAAGTCACCTCAGAGTCCCCTGGCACCCCTGCTGTAAGCATTACTTATTTTTGGTCAAATCAGGGTTTCTGAAACGTTGTGTCCTAAATATGCCAGTTTGTTTAAGATCTTTGAATGTGGCCCTGAAGCACCTGTCTCACTACCTGTAGTGGCATGATACACTTGTGCTGTTTACTTGGCAGGTTATCCTTGTTTCCTTTTCACAGACACTACAGTGTGCAGTAGTCTCCCTCTCCCAGCCTAAGTCATACCCTCTATCTGCAGGCTTCAGAGAGCTCTCTGCTTTAAACCATGACAGGGTTTCTAATGATTTCCTGTGTGTATTACAACAGGAAGCCTTTGAAAGCCACTGTGTAGTTCCAGAAGCTTCTGCTGACCTCCCAGGACAGCTGCACAGCAGTGTCTCTGGTGTCTGTCACCCTCCCTGCCCCGAGGGCACGGTCAGTAAATGAGGGTGTAACCTTGCAGTGCAGCCCATATCAGATGCTCGCCAGATTTCCATATTCTGAATAATTAATGATTCAAGGCAAGAAACGCTGGTAATTTGGACTAATTAAGTCCAATTATTGTTCTAATTAAGTAATTAAGAACCAGGGTGAAACCAAAGACAAGCAGCACGGTGTCACTGAGACCACTTCGACTCCAGTACTATACTATGCCATATCTATAGCTCTGATGTACAGTACTATACTACACCATATCTATAGTTCTGATGTATAGTACAATACAGTACCATACCTATAGTTCTGGTGTATGGCATACCATATCTGTATGTTTCTGTATGTGTCTGGTGTTTCATCTCAGCCTTGTCGTACAAAGACGAGGAAAGTTATCAGTGGGAGCTCTAGTTAATAAGGTCCGTTAACAATATTCCCCATTCATTGTATGCTGAAGTTTCAATGCAGGATTTGTTTTGGTGTTGTGCTGGAATGGTACAGACCTTCTTTTGGGAATAGTTGCAATCATAACTTTACAAATATACAATTATAACCTCTGCATGTACAGCACATATTAATTTTAGTCAGTGTGAAACAAAGGGAAGTGGAACAGACAGGAAACCCAAAGATGGAGAGAGACGAATGAATGAAGACTGTGGATGAGTGATCTGATTGGATTAGAGTTGCAATTGCAGGGGTGATGGATTCAGGGAGACGACAGAAAGGCCAGGATCAGTGCAGGAGTCAGATCCACAGCTTCAGTTCACTGAGTCACACACAGGACTCGATTTCAGCTGGACATAGTGAGTCAGTTTCTGCTGGACAGAGTGAGTGTGAGTCACACACAGGTCTCAGTTTCAGCTGGACAGAGTGAGTCAGTTTCTGCTGGACAGAGTGAGTGTGAGTCACACACAGGTCTCAGTTTCAGCTGGACAGAGTGAGTCAGTTTCTGCTGGACAGAGTGAGTGTGAGTCACACACAGGTCTCAGTTTCAGCTGGACAGAGTGAGTCAGTTTCAGCTGGACAGAGTGAGTGTGAGTCACACACAGGTCTCAGTTTCAGCTGGACAGAGTGAGTCAGTTTCTGCTGGACAGAGTGAGTGTGAGTCACACACAGGTCTCAGTTTCAGCTGGACAGAGTGAGTCAGTTTCAGCTGGACAGAGTGAGTGTGAGTCACACACAGGTCTCAGTTTCAGCTGGACAGAGTGAGTCAGTTTCTGCTGGACAGAGTGAGTGTGAGTCACACACAGGTCTCAGTTTCAGCTGGACAGAGTGAGTCAGTTTCTGCTGGACAGAGTGAGTGTGAGTCAGACACAGGACTTGGTTTCAGCACCCAGGCGGCTGATGGTTTTCAGAAGTGCGTCTCTCCTCTCTCTGTTCAGATGGGAGAGAATGGGTTTTGAAAAAGCTGCTGAAACATTAATGACTCAGTGCTTTACCTGCCGGCCAGAGAGGTGCTGAGGGGAGGAGTTACACACAGGAAGGAAGAGGTCTTTAATGATTCAGAACCTGAACACAGCTGAACAGAGCTGAACACCCTTCTCTTTGTCTCTCACTCTTTTTCCTCATTCAGAAACACTCTCTCTCATACACTCTCTGTCTCACTTTCTGTCTCTCTTTTTCACACACACACACACACACACACACACGCACGCACGCACACACACACACACACACACAAACACACACACACACACTCACACCTCGGGCATGTCTCAGATTATGTGGTTCTGATTCATGTCATTGTGATGACATTGTGATGTTAGTGTGATGTCAGGACTTCGGCATGTCTCAAACAGTTCCAACACTGCAGAGACCACGCCCACCTTTAGCTCCTCCCTGATGCGATCCTCTTCCTGTTTGGCTGCTTTCCTGTCCTCTGTTTCCTCCCTCCATTTTCCCGCTACAAAGCGAGCTTTCTCCTTCGCCATGGCATCACGGAACTTCTGCTCGATTTCCGCCTCTTTCACCCGCCTCCACATGGGGTGTCAGGAGAGGGGGATGGGGGGAAGGGGATAGAGAGGAGGGTGACAGAAGTTGTTAATAAACTGGGCCCTCAGAATGATTCTGTCCATCATTCAATCAATCAAATTTTGGTATCAAGGATCTTTAGAGTGAGAGGGTGGTGTAGCTGGAGAGTGATGGAGAGTGACAGAATGAGAGAGCGATAGAATGAGAAAGTGACGGAGTGATAGAGATGGGTGCAGTTGGGGAGTGATATAATGAGACGGATGGAGTAATGGAGAGTGGTACAGTAAGGGAGTGATACAATGAGAGAGAGAGAGTGATGGAGTGATAGAATAAGAGGGGGAGAATGATGGAGTGATAGAAAGAGCTGCAGACGGTGAGAGCGGCTCCTCTCTGCTCACCACAGCTCTTGCGCCTCCTGCTGAGCTTGCCTCCTGGCTCTCTCTGCCATCAGCTCCTCCACAATCTCCTCAAAGGGCCGATCCCCCGGCGCCTCCCCCATCACCCACACCCACACCTCCCCATCCTCTCCCAGCAGCCACTGGATCCCCCGCCCACCACCTGCACAGAGACACACAGATACACACTGTCACCTACACAAATACACACTGTCACCTGCGCAGAGACACACTGTCACCTACACAGAGACACACAGAGACACACTGTCACCTGCGCAGAGACACACAGAGACACACTGTCACCTGCACAGAGACACACTGTCACTTACACAGAGACACACAGAGACACACTGTCACCTGCGCAGAGAGACACTGTCACCTACACAGAGACACACAGAGACACACTGTCACCTACACAGAGACACACAGATACACACCGTCACCTACACAAATACACACTGTCACCTGCGCAGAGACACACAGAGACACACTGTCACCTACACAGAGACACACCGTCACCTACACAGAGACACACAGAGACACACTGTCACCTACACAGATACACACTGTCACGTGCGCAGAGACACACAGAGACACACTGTCACGTGCGCAGAGACACACAGAGACACACTGTCACCTGCGCAGAGACACACTGTCACCTGCGCAGAGACACACAGAGACACACTGTCACCTACACAGAGACACACTGTCACCTACACAGAGACACACTTTCACCTGCACGGAGACACACAGAGACACACTGTCACCTACACAGAGACACACAGAGACACACCGTCACCTACACAAATACACACTGTCACCTGCGCAGAGACACACAGAGACACACTGTCACCTACACAGAGACACACCGTCACCTACACAGAGACACACAGAGACACACTGTCACCTACACAGATACACACTGTCACGTGCGCAGAGACACACAGAGACACACTGTCACCTACACAGAGACACACAGAGACACACTGTCACCTGCACAGAGACACACAGAGACACACCGTCACCTGCGCAGGGACACAGAGACACACTGTCACCTGCACAGAGACACACAGAGACACACTGTCACCTGCACGGAGACACACTGTCACTTGTGCAGAGACATAGTGGCCTGTGCCGCCAGACAGTGCAACCTGCAAAAGCTGTGGGTGGGTCTGTAAAGGTATATGACAGGCTGTAACAGGTGATTAGAGCCAGCAGAAGGTGACCTGGAAGCTTGCATGTTTGTCCCCAGAGATGAAAACCTGGCAAAAGCACTGCTCCTTCAGATGTGCATGCCATTCAAACTTGAGCAGTTTGAACCAGGGACAAGGCTGCAGCTCTGGCTGGTGTGTGTTGATGGGCTTTAGTTCCAATGCAGATCTTTTTTTATTATCTTTTTTATTCTCTGATCTTTAAATCATCTGAGCTCATTCTAATCCCTGACCCTCTTACATCAGCTTATCCACACACCATACAAATCACAGAATTTGTGCCTCACTGATTACAAATCCTGCATCTTGTTATCACTGCTTGCAGTCCCAAAACAACACTACCATTCGGGCCTCTCTGGCTCCTTTCCTTTTCACCTGTGCACCCCTGTCTCCCCCTATGCCACACCCTCCACACCTATGTCCACCTCCTACCTCCATCCACCCCTGTCTCCCCCAGCCCCCTGTAAACAGTGACTGGATGCAGTACCTGACCCGTGGCAGTAGGGGGCGGTACTCACTTTTCTCCATACGGTCGGGTGGGCTGGAGTCCTGGCTCTCCCGCTCGTTCCAGCGCCGGACCTGCTCCTGCCGGATCTTGTAGAAGAGAATCTGCTTTTGCTCTTCGTTGAGCTCGGCCAGCAGGTCCGGCTCAATCACCATGTCCTGGAGGATCTGCTGCATCATTCTGCCGGTGTGGGCAAACTCTGGTGGAACCGCAGAGAACGGCAGAGAAGTGCGAGTGGCCTCCCCACCTGCCCTGCTAACTCAGCTGGAACCCCTGTGTACCCCTTATTCCACCCCACACTCCACCACCCACCCCTGGTGTCTGCAGTCTTGTGGATGCCTGCCTGCTCCTCAGTTCATTCCAGGAGTTTGGTTGCAGGTGTGGAACACTCTAACTAGTCACTGAGTCTCTGCAGGAGGCACAGATTGAGTCTGAGTCTCTGCTCTTTTCTCTCATCACTGCTGCCCCCGTCTCCTCTTCCCCAGTTCCCCAAAAACGTCTCCTCTTCCTCCTCCTCCTGCCTCTGCTCCTTCTCTTCCGCTCTGCTCTGTCCGTTCTCTCAGGTTTCCTCTCCGTCACCAGCTGTCTGCCTCTCTCCTTCTCTCTCCCTCGTTCCCTCCCCCCTCTGCAGGTTTTATTTACGCCCCCCCCACCTCCCCCGCCCCCTCTCCCTCTCTCTGTCTCCTGCAGTGTCGTTCGCAGCACAGGTGTGCCTGACAGGCAGGTGCAGCTGACAGCCAGTCCTTGCGCAGCTCTGAAGGTATCTCAGGTGTGTGAGAGAGAGCGTGTGTGGCTGTTTGTGGGTCTTTTTTGCAGTTATGTGTGTGTGGGGGGGTTTATGTATGTGTGTGTGTGAGTGTGTGTGTGTGTGTGTGTGTGTGTTAGAAATGTGTGGTCTTAATGAAAGAGTGTGTGTAATGTGTGGTGCATTAGTGTTTGTGTGAGTGTGTGAGTGTGTGTGTATGCGTGTGTGCATGTGTGTGTGTGTGTGCGCGCGCGCGTTTGTGTGTGTTAGTTTGAGTGTGTGTGTGTGTGTGTGTGTGTGTGAGTGCGAGTGTGTGTGTGCATTATGTGCCGGCTTGCGCATGTTTGTTATCTGATCTCCCAGTGGAAGACGAGTCTTATACTGTCTCTCTACCATGTTGACAACAGCGAGAGAAACTTAATCTCACAAGGTTTCCACAGACCCTTACCCAGCACCACACACACCAGTCAGACCCTTACCCAACACAACACACCAACCAGACCCTTACCCAGCACCACACACACCAGCCAGACCATTACCCAACACCACACACACCAGCCAGACCCTTACCCAACACAACACACCAGCCAGACCCTTACCCGGCACCACACACACCAGCCAGACCCTTACCCAACACAACACACCAACCAGACCCTTACCCGGCACCACACACACCAGCCAGACCCTTACCCAACACAACACACCAGCCAGACCCTTACCCGGCACCACACACACCAGCCAGACCATTACCCAACACCACACACACCAGCCAGACCCTTACCCAACACAACACACCAGCCAGACCCTTACCCGGCACCACACACACCAGCCAGACCCTTACCCAACACAACACACCAGCCAGACCCTTACCCGGCACCACACACACCAGCCAGACCCTTACCCAAAAGAACACACCAGCCAGACCCTTACCCGGCACCACACACACCAGCCAGACCCTTACCCAACACAACACACCAGCCAGACCCTTACCCAGCACCACACACACCAGCCAGACCATTACCCAACACCACACACAACAGCCAGACCCTTACCCAACACCACACACACATCACCCAGGCCCTTACCCAACACCACACACAACACACACCTTCCACAGAGTCTTACCCAACACAACACAGTGCACTTCATGTCCTTAATGAAACCTTCTAAAGGTGCTACATTCACTTCATGTTTCATTTACATGTCTTTTACACAGCTTTCCAGAAGTTATAGCTTACAGTTTCAGTATGTTCTCCATTTCTCCTGCTGGATCTTTACTGATGACATTTGCCAGTGTGAATCAAATAAGCAGCATTTGGGTTACAGGTCCTGCTTCTTTCTGCATTGCCAATTTATAACAAATCTATTATCAGGAGAAAAACAAAAGCTAATGATTTATATTCGGTAATGCAGCATTCTCTACCCACCTGGTCCTACTCGTCAGCCTGAACAACTACCAACTGAAACACAAAAGAGCCTTCCTCTCTCTCTCTAACCTCTCTCACTCTCTAATCACTCTCTGCCCTTCTTTCTCCCTCTCTCTATCTCACTCACATACTCACACACATACATACACTCACACACACACACACACACACACACACACACACTCTATCTATCTATCTATCTATCACCTCTCTCACTTTTTGTTAGAGTTGTTTATTGTTTAGATTTTTCATATGATGATATTCTGGAAATGTAACATTTGTGTTCAGGGATGGCCCATTGATATTTGTTTTTTAATGCCACTGAATTTATAATAAAACATTTCCAGCGTCCATTCCAGTGATTCCATTGTATGTAGCTGGTTACCTCAGGGCCTCGGAGCTTCAGATCCTCGGGGCCTCGGGCTGCTTCTGTGCCTGCTGAATAGGCCTGGTTTAAACGGGACTAGCTCTGGATGTGGAGAGACAAAAGTCCCAACTCAGCTTTGTGGGCTGTTTGGAGGAGGTCTCAATGGATGTGCAGGGTGGAGCTTCTGTAGGGGTTTCGTCCTGTCTCAGACATTATGGATGGGGTTACATCTGTGTTTATGATTGTGACGCAGTGCTGTCACTACGGTTGATTATGTGCTCTGACTGCCATACCAACGAGCCTGGCTCTTTGGCGTCGCGGTCAAAGTCGCATGGTTGGTACCCTGTAGACCCGGGTTCGAGGCCAGGTGAGGTGACTGCGCTCGCCCTTCGCTACAATGATTCTGAGACAGATTTGCATTAGTTATTAATTTCAGCTTAATGGAGAGTCCTGTGCGCTGACACTCCCTCACACTCTGGGACCTGGGGAGCAGCATGCCTCGCTCTCTCAGGGCTCTCAAAGTGGAGAGGGACTGAGATCCAGTTCTTATCTCAAAATACAAATAAACACACACATATATTGCTAGATTGATGAAGGGCAAAGGGAATCCACAAGGTATTAGTGTAGTATCTGCAGTAGTGCTGCAGTGTGCTGATTTTGCCAGCAGGGGCAGTATTGAGTTAACAAGAATGCAAGTACTACTGTCCCCAATGTGTCACAGCACAGCATTTTGATTAATTAAATGTTCAATAACAAAAACATTTTATAAGTAACTAACACCTCTAACAGCAACTAATTAACAGTTAATTAACATGTGTGATAAATAAAATTAGATGTGAGGCTGATGGTGATATGAACAGCTTCTCCCCATGATCCAAATCTCTTCACCCAAATTCTACCCCAACTTCTGCCCCATCCACCCTTTCTGTTTTGTGATTCTGTGAGCTGGTGCAGGAAGAGGACCTGCTCGTGGGACTCCAAAAGCAAAATGCAAAGGATCTTCCTTCATCAGCAACAGCAGGGGCAGGGCGTATTTCCCAGAAGGCATTGCTGGAGCAGCAACACTCAACGTCAGTAAAAGATGCTGCAATCCGACTATATGCCTGCGGACCCATGGTGGTGCAACGACAGACCTGTGTGTGTGTGTGTGGGTTGAAAGAGTATCAGAGCTGTGCAGAGTGCATGTCTGAAGAAGACTTTTGAGAGGCTGATCACATCTCCGATTGGCTGATAAGATCTGCCTGAGCACGGCTTCATGAGGCACTGAGGTAAGTGTTTCATTCTGTTCCATTCTGTTATCTTCTGTTGCAGGAGCTCCCGGTGCATCTTTCTGATCCTCACAAGCTCTCTCATTCTCTCTCCCTCCCTCCTCCTCTCTCTCTCCCTCCCCTCTCCCTTTCTTTCTCTCTCTCCAGCTCCATTCTCTCACAGCCCTGCGGACAAACAGAGTCTCCACAGCCTGTCACCCCCTGGTGATGTAAGGACTCATTAATCACTCATTCACATGTAAAATATCAGTAACTACGAATGATGTCATGATGTGGATATGTGTGTCTGTGCCCACAGCAGGTAGACAGCAGATATACAGCAGGTACAGAGTGCGTATTCATGGGTTTTGTAGCTGACCGACTCCCTGGGTGAGATCTCTCCAAGGCAAATGCTTCAGAATGAGCATTAGATCAACCAGAAATTATGTGAGTAACCTGCCCTTTCAAGCACACAAAAATCAAGCACTTACACCACTTACAGCAGCAGTGACCTCTCACCACCCTCTGCTCTAAATTCAATTTCACACAATACAGCAACTCTTCAGTTATAATTGCTTAAATTCAATCCACATTGCACTCTTCCACCTGTGACTAAAAGGAAGGCTCGTCAGTAATCCATTCATAATTTCCGATGCTCACGGCCTGGTTACTGCACGTTACTCTGCAGTTCAAATGTCAGCCAGTCAGCAGGTCCATGAAGGAAAGGCAGACATAGATGACAGGCAGACAGGCAGATGCATTCCTGCGGCTCTAACCAGGCAGACTTTTCAGTATCTACTGAGAGAACCAGCTGCATCAACACCTTTCAGTGCTGGAGACCCTGTGCTTCAGAAAGCAGGATGGACAATCTGTTCAAATTCACCATAGCTTGTGTGTCATTGGCTGCAGAAGGGCCAAGGGGCAATCCCATCATGCGAGTCACCTGTGAAAACAGGCTACCTCTGTTTCCTGGAAATAATAATAATATCAACCTTATTGACAGATGGATCATAAATGGTTAGAAGGCAGGAGGTTGTTAACGAATTAAAAAAGATCAGAAATAAATAGATCCTACTTAAATAAACTCTATACATCAAATAGAGTACACACAGACACACAGACACACACAGACTCACATACACACACACACACACACACACACACACACGCGCGCGCGCGCACATGCAGATTGATTGAGCAGAGATGAGATAAGATAAGAGGCAGGCTGGTCTTCCTGCATTAGCAGGTGTGTGATATCCACCATTTTCCCTGACTTTCAATGTGGCTGCCGGCAGTGTGATGCTGCCTGTCTGATCGGCTCTCTGCTGTGGAAAGGGATGCTTTGTACACACTGACAAACAGGGCTTAATCCCTTCCTTAGGAGTCAATGGATTCTGTCAGTACTTTATCTGCTTCACTCTGTGCAGTGCTGGAATTAGCTACCTGCAATCAGCAGAAATTCTGAATTGCTCATCTTTTCCTTACAATAAATGAAAATCCTGGACAAATATAAAGATCTCTATCTCCTCCTTGTGTTAATTCTCTCCCTTTCTCCCTCTCCTGCCTCTTTCTCTGCCTCTCTCTCACTCTGTCTCTCTTGCCTCCCCCCGCCTCTCTCTCCCCCTTCTCTCCATCTGTCTGAATCCATTTCACTTTACATCTTTACATTACATTACATTACATGCTTATTATTGACATCATATATATATAGCTCAATGACCCCTCCCCCTTTTCTGCACGGGGAGAAGAGAGTATTCTAAACTCCATATTTCCTTTGTGCTCTTTCACCTCCAGAGCCCTCAGCCTCATGCTCTGCAAAGCTGCCCCGCCCTCTGAGTGTGCCCTCTGAGCGCACAGGTGCAGACAGTGGCTATGAGATGTACACATGAGCACTGCGCCATCTGAGGGGGATCAGCCTGGGAGCCTTTCCCCGATTTTACCAATCACAGACAGCATGTGGGCGGGGTTTATGGGTGGACTGTGTCACATGGCTGACCTGTAGGGTCTATGTAACCCCATCCTTGTGACGTTCTTGATTGCTGTGTTTCTGTGTTAAAGGACCCTGTCAGGTTTCTGTGTATGTGTGTGTGTAATTATACATCCGCTGCATGGTTCTTTCAGTCAATTTTTATACTGTGTGAACCGTGAATGAGCTACCATTATGAGTACAGAGAGTGAAACATTCAGATCATAAGATCAGTGAATCCTTGCCAAATGACCTTAAATAGAACCAGAATAGAGTAGAGCATTTTGTGACAGGTTAGATTTTAAAGGTTATAAACAATCCTCAGTGTGCCATCCCTCTGGAGCGGCAAAGAAAACATTTTCAGAACCAATTTGAAATGAACTCTATTAAAACCAGCAGGTAGAATGCCTTTTCACAGGTAGAGTGACATATCTGATGTATCTGTAATTCACTGTATTTTTAAGGTGTGGGCCACAGAGAGATAAACGGCACTGAAATTGGAGATGGTTTAGCAGCGTGAGAGAAGAGAGTGAGGTATTGACCAAAAACAGATGGAATCTGTAATTAAAAGCCTCTTATGTAACTAACAGCCCTTTATCAGCTCCTATCTAAATGCTGCAGAACTGGAAGCTAATAAAGTGCCTCTTACATCCAACCAGGGGCTGGTGCTTTTGCTTTTTATTTCATTGTTTTCTAATTTTAATCTGCAATATTAATTATTTTAATCTCTTACTCATACACCACAAGCATATAGCACATCTTTTTATCTTAACCTAGAATAATGTCGTCCTGTGTTAAATCTGGATGTCTAGTCGGTGTTTCTGTTGCTATTTATGAATATGTGTTTTTGTCCACTGTATGATACTTAGTGCAATGTATTGTATTGTGTGTCCAAAACATATGTTTCCTGTTTTCTTTTTTAAACATGACTGAAAGCATGAATGAGAATATTCTGCTGTGTCTGTTTCTGGCCACTGGGGGGGGCGCAGTTCAGCGATGATGTCCCCCAGCAATGTGTCCTGTTCTCACTCGGCTGTCCTGACCGCTGCAGGGTGAGTGACAGTCCTGCCTGTGCAGAAACGCAGTTTAACCAGGAATTACAGATTTACCACCCACTGCACACACACACACACACACACACACACACACACACACACACACAAGTGAGTCTGAGGAAAAGCTGAACAGAGGGAGAGCCAGAGGAGAACAGGACTGAATGCAGAGGCAGGAAGTACTCTGTCCCAAATTCAGGCTAAGCTTCCTGAAGGAGTGGGCAGTGTGTGCCTCCATGGGGAGGAGAGTGGGAGGAGACTGTGGTGGAGAACTGTGTGTCTGCAGTGTGACAGTAATCTGCCTCTTCTCTGTCAGTCACAGAGAGGCACTGAGATGCTCTCCCTGTGAAACACGGTTCTGTTTGCTGATGTCAGAGACGTGTAGCTGCCTTTAACAGAGCTGCTGTTCTGAGAGTGCGAGTGTGTGTGTGTGTGTGTGCAAGTGTGTGTGTGTGTATGTGCTGAGCATCAGAAGCTGGGGCAGCAAATGGAAAACTTTTCTTTATCCCTTTATTTCTCTCTGTCAGAGTCTCCTTGATGTCAGTCAAATGGGTGATGACATTACTGAAACCCCCCACAGGTCACATGGTGAGGTCAAGGTGCATCTGGTCGCTTTTTAAACAGAATTATTTAATACAGCTGCTGTTTCCTGCAGCAGAAGCACAAGAACAGATGAAATTAAACAGGTTCAGATGCTTGCAGCCTCAGCTGTAAAGCTCTACTGGGTCTTTAATTACTCTCTTTCCATCTCTTTCCATCTCTCTCTCTCTCTCTCTCTCTCTCTCTCTCTCTCTCTCTCTCTCTCTCTCTCTCACACACACACACACATTACATTACATTCATTTGGCAGACAGCCTTAGAGCCACTTCCAGCACAAGAGAACAGAAGTGTATCCATTCAAGATCAAGACCAGTGAGTGTGAGCATAACACTGTTCAAGACCTACCCCAAGCTTAACTTATGCAACCTGACTAGACAGCCTAGAAACTAAGGGAAGCCAAGTACATGCACTACCATACACAGTCACTAGATCACCAAATGCAAAACATATTGTGATAACTCACTTGTACCTCACTTGTAAGTCGCTTTGGATAAAAGCTTCTGCCAAATGAATAAATGTAAATGTAATGTAAATGATAACTACAAGTAAAATTAACAGCAAGTAATACAAATAGCATGTGTTAGGTGCTACTTGTATTACTTGCTGTGTCAGAAAATACACATAGACACACTCACAAACATTACATTATTGGCATTTAGCAGACACTCTTATCCAGAGAATCTTGCATCAGCTACAGTTTTCTTGTTTTGTTACAATGCTATCCATTTATACAGCTGGATATTTACTGAGGCAATTCTGGGTTAAGTACCTTGCCCAAAGGTATAACAGCAGTGCTCCAGCAGGGAATTAAACCGGCAACCTTTCGGTCATGAGTCCTGCTCCTTAACCACCATGCTACACTGCCGCCCTACATGCACAAATACATCAGCACCAGACTGAGAGCTAAAGTTTTGTTGAGTATTTAGTTTCCTTTTGTTTCCGTTCGGCTGACTTCCATTAGGTGGCAGTGTAGAGTAGATTAATGACTGGTTCATAACTCAGCCCAATAGCCCTGAATGGTGTATGCTAAGATGAATGCTTCTTATTACAGAAATTGAACATATTATTTGAAAAAACATACACATGTGCCATTAGTAAACCAGTCTGCCTGTTTCAGCTGAAATGAATTGCTGTCCACGGTCTGTGTGAGCGTAAGACTAAGATAATGCAAGATACAAGATTCCATTCCAGCATTTTCAATTGCTAAACCATTGTTCGGGCAGAGGTCAAGGGTTCAGCTCTCAGACACCTTCCTGAGGACAGAGTTCCCTCTCTGCAGAAAGAGAGGGCAGTTTGTGTGACAGCGGCATAATTGGGATTCACTGTCACGCCCCACACAGGTATCAGAGCCCCAGTGCCAATGCTTCCCTGAAACTCTCTAATCCGCAAGCAGAATAAAGCAATATGTATACACTAAACAATGATCAATTTTAAAGATTAGCAACAATCACACACAAAATGAAGAATCATATGGGTCAAATATGTTATTCCAGGAGTAATAACTGACATCCTGGATTTTAATGTGTTCACAGTTACGATTCAAACCCGCATAGAGCTGATGAGCTCCTTTGAGTCAAAGTATGAATTACAAGTAGCCATGCACTACCCCCATCTTATATCTGTGAAGTCTACTCCCACACACTTTCTATGTGTCATATACAAATTTCATTGTTAGACAACTTAAGGACAAACTTTTTGATCTAAAAATTGATTTAGATATTGGAGTCCTTTCAAAGATGTGCTTATTTCAACCAGTGATTTACCAATGTCACAAACACTCCACTGCTCACACTACAAAACATATTTTTTCTTGCATCCACCTCTATCAAGATAGTTTACATCTCTGAATCAGAGAAATTTCCCTTTCAGCAGCAGTACGTGGAAGACAGAATGCCCTTACATGGGATTGTCAGGGTGTTTAGGTATGATAATTACAGGTAACATGCACAGGCATCTAACTTAAGAACAGCTGGGATTCACCATCAAAACAACAAGGGTAAGAACGAAACCGGGTGTTTCTGCATGTTTCATGAATCTAAAGTGACTTTTTCATATCCGCTTTTCCCAAGAACAAAATCCGCTTTATTCTATGAACAGTTTTGATGAATGAGGCCCAATGAGTGGACTCAACCTGCCCCTGTCCTCTAGCTCCCATTTCTCCTCTCATTCTCTCACTCTGTCAGAAACTCTCTCTCTCTGTTTCTCTGGCTTTTCTGGGTCCCCCTCTCTCCCTCTTGGCCTGTCTGTCCTTCCGCTGCTGCAGTCAGACTCCTTATTAAAGAAGATGGATGTTCCAGCCTCTATCTGGCTCAGTCCAGACCCCGCAGTTGGCTCACAGACTGTTAAAAGCTGCAGTCTGGGACTCCAAAGCTCTGTCTGCACTGAGGCTGAGAGAGAACAGAGAAGAGCTTCAGGGAGCTGGGACAGCCCTGGGGAACGCCCCACAATGGCGGTTTGGACTCAGTTTATCCCCTATGTGACGTCAGGCTGCTTCAGCCTCACAGAGGTCACTCACCTCTCTCTGCTGGCCTCTCCCAGGGTCCACATGTATGTCTCATCATACAGGACAGACACAATGGGGCACCCCAAACAGAGAGCTCCATCAGTCCAACATTTGTAACCTGTTCTCTGGAAGTGAGTCATAGTCCTCAACACTTGTACTGTAAAGTTTAGGTGTAAAATGTGAAAAAGAAAAAAAAAACATAGAAGTTCCATTATTTTACTGTCTGCTGACTTTGAAAAATGATTTGCTCTGCAGTTGTGGTGTTCTGGAAATAAGCTGAAAACAGTGATAAAGGCTTAGCTTGTAGGAGGCATAGTTACTCTTTGTCACTTTTCTGTCTGTGTGTGTATGTGTGCATGTGTGTCTGAGCGTGCGTGTGTGTGTAGGTGTGTGGGTGTGTGCATGTGTGTGTGTGTGTGTGTGTGCGTGTGAGAGTGTGTGTGTGTGTCAGAGTGTGTGTGTGTGTGAGTGAGTGTGTGTGCGTGTGTGTGCGTGTGTGAGAGTGTGTGTGTCTGTGTAATTGAGAAAAGGGTTTGTTAATAACCTGCTTTGTACAGTGTATAGAAAGATGAATGGCTTCCTGAGAGACTCCTGTGGCAGGTAATTATAGGTGACCCTGTATTAACTCTGCTCTGGATGCAGTGGAATGCAGATGAGGGAGCTCTCATTAGCCACAGACAGGTGTAATGGAATATGTACTGTCACACGAGACAAGCAGCAGGGACTGTCACCCGGTGCCATCATTCTGCACGTGACCCTTATTTACGGGATATTTTTGTGGAGCATGCTGTGCTACATTTATGTATGACATCATGCAGCAGAATCATACACATATCAACTTCAGATCAGACTAAAAGGCTGATCACTGATCATTATGGTAATCCTGCTGAAAAGCTAAAAAGGACAATAGAATTCATGAAGCAGTTATTATTGTTCCATTTACTTCCTTTCAGCAGCCCTCCATGATATCAGCCTGTGAAGCACTGTTACTGTACAGCATGCCTCGAAACTGTGGTTTGTGAGAGGTGTGTTGGGGATAAGTGAGAGGGGATGTGTAGGGGGTGTGGGGGGCGGTGGGTGAAGGGGTTGGGAGGGCTGTGTGAAGTGGTTTGTGGCTGTCTTTACAGACTTTTACCACGATGAGCAGAATCACAGGACAGCAGCCACCTGTGTAACTGTAACACTGACTCACTCAGACACACCCCTAGGACCAACAGCAGCATTATCAGGGACAAAGGCATCACACACCATATCATACTCATACCATTCAAAAACAGTAAAATACTTTGGGAAATGAATATTGAAAGATTTGACAGGAAATAACAAATGATTAATTCAATGAAATAAACTCCCGAGAATCTCACGAACATTGTTGTAAAACTGGGGCACAGAGAATTGTCTTTAACTGTACATTTAATACTGAGTGTACATTTAGTTTGAAACACTGTCTCGAACTATTTATTTAATTAAAATTAGATAACTGTCATACACGGTGTGTGGTTTTGCAAAGATTGGTCAGCACTCATTATCTGTCTGTGTGGAAACTGAGAAATGTCTCATTTTGAGACCTGTGTGCACCAATAATGGTAACAAAACTGCACAATCCTGGGACGTGCATGCATATGTGAGTGTCTGTCAGACACCAATGCAACCAAGAACAAAAAAAAATGTGAAAAATGTGAAGTTGTGCTATTTCAATGAGACACTGGGTGCCGATCCTGTTCAGATACAGATCAGCTTTCACTGAAAGACGGGCTGAGTCAGGAGCTGAAGTTTAAAGGTTCCCTCTTATTTTATTCTGCTCTTAAAATAGGCCACTCTGCTGGAGAGCCTATCTGTGAATCATGACTGCAGATTTGTTTTTAAAAAGTCATTTTGAAAGCAACACGATACAGAAAGGGAAGGGATGAGATGAGAAATGATAGATCAAAGCGTTACATAATCTCCATGGAGGCTGGTGGCAGGAATCCCTTTATGGAGCGTCTCAGCGTCTCAGTGAGTCGGCTGCAGTCAGACTGTCAGGGATAATCAGACCGGCTCCGTTCATTATCCGCGTCGCTGTTTTCCTGAGTCACTGCTGCACGGCTGTCAGCCTGAATCCCTCCGCCTGCCGCCCTCCACATGTTCATTAAACCCTACACGCTCCCGGACCCACGGGGACGTGCCAGTCCGGTCTGACTGCGGAGCCGTGGCTGCTGGGATTAGCTCTGTATTGGACAGACACTCTAATCCCGGACATTTGACAGAGCAGAGCCGTTACAAATGGAAAAAGCTTAATAGCAGTAATAATGACAGACTCTTTCACTTCCTCTGTCTAATAATCCGTCTGTTTCATTGGTTGAATAAATCCCTCCATTTCCACCTCAGCTGATGTGTGATGAATGATCTCACAAAATGGCCGCTGATGGGGGCCACACGTTGGTGGTGTTTGAGGAGAGTCACGCTGATTTACTCTAAATCTGCAAAAGATAGATCTACAATCTATAATATTCTACATAAATATATAATCTGTAAATCTATATAGATGCAATCTGCCGTGATTCATCATAATCTATACAGTCTGACGTGATCAGCACAAGCGCAACCTCATTAATAGCCTGGTATTGGTGCTGCGGGTTTGAATCCTGGCTTTGGCACTGCAGCTGCAGCGGTGTCAGGACTGATTGGTAGGAGACGTAAACCTGCATAACACTGAAAGACACTTCAATAATGGCTCCTCATCACTCTCCAGCACTACCTCTGCTGTTTCTTCCACTGAAAAAATGAACGACCTTTTATCAGTGGAGTAACATTTCTCCACACTAACCTCACACCTGATTTAACACTGAAAACAGGTTTCAAATGCTGAATTCCTCAGTTTACATAAAGGATGTACTAAATTATGGCCACTCTGGCATTTAAGCTTCTGAGCTCATGAATCAATGGGCCATTAGCATCACTGTGGCTGAGTGCTTCATTCATAAATGATTTTGCTCCGCATTACACCCACTGCCTGTCTCTGCGCTGTTAGCAGGAACAGTGATTATGCTTAATGAAGAGCGTGTGTGTGTGTGTGTGTGTGTGTGTGTGTGTGCGTGTTCAGTGAAATGACTACAATAAAGGTGGTAATGACAAGAATAAAAAAATAGTTAAGGGTGACACCTTTTACAGCCCCTGTTGCAAAGGCCCTGTTTTAACTGCTGTTAAAGTCCAATAAATAAGCACATATACTCTCAAAGCAGGTCTAATGCAGTGAAACTCTATGATGTTGGTGCCACAGATACACTGCAGTGGAACTCTATGGTTTCAGTGCCACAGACTCACCACAGCAGAACTCTATGGTGCTCAGTGTTTTGGATTCATCAGTATTCATGAGACGCTGCTGGCAGATGCAGGGGACAGGGAGTCTGTCTCAGGAGCGCTGTCAGGTCAGCTAGTTAACACAGTGCTCCTGGATTCACTGTCACTCCGCTGATAAAACGGCAGGAAGTTGCCGTATCCTCAGCTGTGTACTCATTATCACAGCCCTCATTGTGTCCCAGCATTCTTTGCTGCTGTTTGGTAGAGCTTTCTTTGTTTGCTGCAGCCTTCCAGACATATTCTTAATCATTATCATTTTCACTGTCGATGCAATTTTGGAAAAAAAAATACCAATCCTTGTTTTGACATATGAGATATGAGATGTTTTGAAATATGAAATGTTGCGTGCTGTTGCAAAAAAAGTAAAAATAGTTGTTAAAGCAGAGACAAATCATTGCAGAGAAAAAGCTTCCATGCCTCGGATGTTGTTATTTGCTGAGAGAGTCTGATTTACCCGTTTACTCTTTTAATTAGGCTCTCTGTCTGTGTGTCTCTGCTCCGCCAGGAGACCCTCCGAGCTCCACAGTCAGAGCTGAAAGTGAGCTTCACACAGCTCTGTCCCAGGCCGGGGGCAAACTTAGGTCTGTTGCTCCTGCAGCCCCACTTTAGCCAGAACAGCATCTATATGTTTTTTTTATCATAACAGCGAGAGACAAAAGCAGCTCTTATTTCCATGCCATCAAAGTGATACATTATGGAAAGTGCACAGCTGAAACACCTGGCTGCTGGAGGGCTGGGATCAGAGTTTGTATCACTGATATCAGCACTGAAACCTGTAACCAAACCCCACCCACAGAGGGCAGGAGGCCATTCCCTGTCTGATCACTGGGGCTTTTAGATAATTTTCCGTAAGTATGAATGTAATGTAATATTATGTTAAATGGGTAATATGGATCCTGCTGTGTCCTGATTGGTTTTGGGGGAAAGGGGGAAATCCTGAATGCCTCCACTTCCTCAGGACTGGGGCCAGCCTATGCTTACCAAAGCCCCTGAAAACCACTGCAGCACAATGTATTCATGCTTTCATAAGGGTGGTGTCACCTCATCATAAGAGAGGTTTCATCTCATCATGAAGGAGATTTCACCTGGTAATAAAGATGGTTTCACCAGATCTTAAAGAAGATTTCACACATCATAAGGGCGGTTTCATAAAGATGCGTGTGGAGTCTGGCATGTGCATTAAGGTTAGTTCAGTGTATGGCCTGTCAATCAATCAACCAATCGATCAAAGGAAATATAATGAGTACTAATGAATGAGCAGACAGGCCTCCCCAGTCATCAGACTGGTGATTGTCCGAAACCGTAGTTTAAAGATAACAATTATTATTTCTCTTCACAATGGAGCTGATAAAAAGCTGTAGTACTGAAGTGTTTAACAGACCTGCACAGGTGATTGCACAGGTAATTAAAGCAAATCAGAAAAGCGTGAATGGCCACCTGTGTTAATTTTCTTGTTGTTTAATACCTGATTCTGTACAGGGAAATCCAGTTCCTGACACCAGCACAGGCAAACAGGGTGGGTTCACACAGTAATGAATCATTGGGGAGCACCACAGCCAACCAGCTGGGAGAGATCAGCACATCTGGCAACCCAAGACAGTCACTTTTAACCCCACTCACCCGCACTGCTCCACCCTAGGGTCCTGCCTCTCCACCCAGTGTCAGAGGTAACGGGCTGTTTCCATTGTAGAGGCCAATACTGCCAATACTCAACTTGCCAATATCCTCCTCCCCTCCCTGCAGTGTTCTTTCATAATGACTCTGTACTGCTAAAGTAAAACTAACAAAAAAATCTGTATTCCACCAATATCCATCTTTATTTCATTCAATAAGTTTGTGAAAACCTCCTGATAAGCAGGTTTGATGGGCATTAATGAGCCCTGGTGTCTGGCAGAGAGCTGCTCTTCATCATGATTATGGTGGAGAGAGGAGACGCAGGCAGCAGCTGCAGCGCTGACAGCCTGTCAGTCATTCACAGCGCGCCGTGCCTCAGAGAGGAGAGATCCCACACTCCGCCACTAGAGGGAGAACACTGCGAGACGGAGCTGTATATGAAGTGTATCATTTGGGTCAGCTCTACAGTTATAAACACCCTGTTTTAAAAGATGCCTGTATAAAGTATATGCTTGTTGGAACAACTTAAGGACAGGCATGGGTGGGAGGATGGTGCGCGGGGTCATGATTTTCTTTGTGGCATGTCTCTTTGTTGGCTACCTACTAAATTCTGAATTGACCCCCTCAACACACTCTCTCTCTCACACACACACACACACACACACACGCACACACACACACACACACACACACACACACACACACACACGCACACAAACACACACGCACGCACATAATCACTTCATTCACAAAGTGCTTCTTGTATTCAGCAGCTCCTGCTGTGATCTGGTTGCGACAGCCTCAGGTCTGCCCTAATGATCTTTCTGTTCCTCTGCCTGCTGTCCCTAAGTTATGCTGGTTCAGCCTTATTCTGTCAGGGTTTCTGTATTGTACTCTCTCCCTCTGTGTGGCTCTCTCCTCTCCCCTTCCCAGCCTGCAGCACCTGCCAGAGCATCAGATACAGGGAATGATGGAGCAGCCCGCTCCAGCTTACCTGGCCAAGCTCCAGGTGCCTCACCTGCTTTCCTGCCTGACCGAGCCCGGTCATGTTGTCCAGTCCGACCGGACCCCTCAGCCCATTCCCCGTGCTCAGTGTGGGACAGAGGGGGAGGGGTTCCCCCTTCGAGTCCATCTCTGCTCAGAGTCTCTCGTTTCTGCCAGGGGGGTTCTTCCTTTCCTCCTCCGGGTTTAGGCCTGAGATCTCTAAAGCTGTGTGTTGAGAAATCTCTTTGTAAAAAAAAAATGTTGTGCACATTAAATAGAAATTAACATGCATGCCACATAGGTTATTCTGGGTATGAGTTTTGGCTATTGGAATAAATACATAAATGTAGGGGTAATAATAACACCTGCTACATACTGCATATTCTGTTTTGCTTTGTGAAAGAATGTGCTGGGTGGGCACATTCCCATGGGCTCTGTTAGCTCACCCAGTCAGAACACTCTGATCTGAGACCCTGAGAAAGCCTGTCTTCCCTGTACGAATGCCAAGAAGGACACAGCATCTCACTTACTAACACTGAAAGCAACGTTTAGTAACTCACATTCAGGGACTGATAGAGGAAAAAAGCAACCAAGGCCTCAAAGAGGGGACATCCATCTTCATGCTTTAAAAATGCTTCTGTGACTGACACTCTGCTGGAAGGGATACTCTACTAAATTATGGTTTCAGTGGTGTTGAATGTTGTGTTGAAAAAGAGCCATCTCCATGGCTCAGGTGATCTGAGGGGTCAGCAGATGTTCAGCTGCATCTCCAGGTGATGCATTCTGTGCCTGAAGCATGTTTGAGGCCTGGCAGCATTGGTGCTGCTGCATTAGAGCACAGCTATGATTCTGTAGTCAGAGCAGCTGACCGGGATCTCCTCCTGTTTTAGGGCTGTCTGATTGAAGCAGTTGCTTATACACTACCTGTTGATTGGATAAGCCCCTCACACAGTGCCTGCTGATTGGATGAGAGCTTCACACACTTCCTGTGATGCTGTCCTTTTGGTCATTTTGGTCTGCAGGCAGCAGAGGGAGTCTGAAGCAGCCGAGCTGCTGTCGCACGACCAGAAATCAGGATGAAATCAGAGAGAAGGGCGGTCCTCACCTCCTCAGAGTAAGATCAGTGCAAGAGCTTCTCACAGAGGCCACACAGGAATGAGAGCAGGACCTCAGCCAGTCTCCTCCTTTCTGTATCTGCGTGGTACTAGGGTTGGGAACTGAGTTGAATACGCTGGGTTAAATACGAGCTAGCACGCATGGCTAACGTCACAACAGTGTGAAAGATGGACTGTGGTAAACGGTCAAAAGTGTGGCTTCACTTTAGAAAACGACGACAAGGCAAAGTGCAATGCATGTGGGAAGCTAATTAGCTGCGAGTCAAGTTGCACATCAAATCTGACCAAACATTTAAGGCAGCACAGCATCAATCTGATGTTTTGCGATAAGCAAGAATAAGCAGAATCAGAATCAGAATCGGAATCGATAAGCAGAATCGGAATCGGAATCGATAAAATTCAAACGATACCCAACCCTACCTGGTACAGAGACCATTCTCCTCCTCTGCTTCTCTGTATCAGTATCCCTACCAGCAGAGAGTCAGTCTCTGCCTCTCACTGAGACCAGTCTCCCCCTCTGCATCTCCTGCACCTGGTACAGAGACCAGTCTCCCCTGCCTGGTCTTTCTGCCAGACAGAGAAAGACACGGGGAGAGAATATTGTGGTCAATGCACTGATGTGAATGCTGAGAAGTGTTTAGGTCATTAAATTGGTTTTTGCTGTTTGCCAATATCCTTAATTATTAATCAATAAGAAAATAAGCAAAAGAACACAGATGCACTGTTTGACACTGTCCCTGAAGTAATATTCAGGTGCTCCGTGTCATATTAATGTAAGGTATTAATAGAGCAGAAGCATTAAATATGCAGTTAAGTTCAGTATTCGTAAGGTAGCAATTCTGCAGAAATATCTGTGCATTTAAGCAGGTTTATTAAGTGCAGCACCACCACTGTGTGGCTGGGGAGTTGCAGGCCAAGCAGAGCAGCCAGACAAGAATTGGCAGCCCAGGACAGGCCATTCACAGGGCGAGAGAGACGGGAGATGCAGAGGACCACATATGTACATCTACTTCACTTCCCAGAAAAGACAACACAACAAATTAAAACAGAGACCACCAAGGGGAAAAACTACAATCTGTTGCATTTAAAAATGTCATTTTTTCTTGTTCATTCTCACCTCTGAGCCCCTCTTGTTGGATGTCTGGATTTTGATGGCAGCATCCTCAGAAACACTTGTAGTAGTTTATCTGGAGTTAGGGTCTGTCCATGCTCTCACCATGTAGTCTCTCTACAGCCTACACGCTGAGCCCCTGTGTTTGGCAGGGAGGCCAGGAGCGTTCCCGTCAAACCCGGGAGAGGGTGGAGGCTTGTCTCACAGTGATGAGCTCAACTCCCTCAGACACTGTACCCCCATGGAGATGGTCGCACACCTGTCCTGGTGAGTTGTTAGAATATCACACACTTCACAGGAGACCACATTTATACGCTGTCAGCAATATGATGTTTCTAAACTGGTCTGTGTTTGTGTCTCTATCGGTCTCCTCTTCCCTCTCTGTAGGTGCTGTACTGTGCCCCAGAGGCCGTTTGATTGGATACTTTCTGAGGGGGTGGCTGAGAATGCTGCATGCGTTAGAAAAACAGACATGGTGTAACAAAAAGGGGAAACAGCATTACCACAGAGCACTGTGAAGGCAGCACTGATCCCAGACCTGTTTCAGCCCACAATAACCAAACTGTAGAGCACCATGAAGGAAGTGTGCATTGTTCCAAACCTGTTTCCAGCACAAAACAACCAAAATTGCTCATTACTAGCCCTCATTCAGGACACATTAAGACTTTAACATACTTCAGTTGTCTTTCAGCATGAAAAGTGAATCATGTTTTTACTGTACGTTTCCTATTGGACATTTTTAAGGATTTTAAAGGTTTTAAAGATTGTCACCATTTTATGTTTACCATTTTATGATGTCTTTTTCCACACAGCTCCTACAGCTCACTGATGAAATGCTTATGTATCTTCTTCTATTAAATGGTATGTGATATTTGTGAATAGATTGTCTGTCACACACATTCACTCATTCACTCACACACACACACACACACACACATATATGCAATACGCAGAGGGGGAATTACAGGACATCTGTAGAAGATCCACATTTCAGCTGTGTTACACATTTAACACTTTATTTTTACACATTGGACATATTGTACATATTGACAATAGAATAAACATTTTGAACTTCACTAAGAGAGTGACTCCTTACTTTATCTAGATTCACAGAAAGTGTACTGAAAATGACCAACCCATTCTTTCCTGGGGCCTAAATGTTTGGAAGCTGAAAGCCGACACAGTCGCAATTAAAATATGTTTATCTGTTCTCCTGCATGACAGCAATATTGTATAACATTAAATCCTTGTTAAAATCACACATTGCTTTATGTCACATACAGTAGGTGCTCTGCATGTATAGGGGATATTAAATAGGTTGAAGTGTAATTTTAGGAGGTGAGGTCATCTGATCGAACCCTCTTATCTTCATTACAGTAGGTAAGAAATGTTAAATGCTAGACGTATTTGTTTATTTGAAGAGAGCCTCATTCTCATTCTCTCCCACAAGAGTCCCCTGACACTACAGCAATGAGCAGGTTAAACAGTAAATGATCTATTTGAAGAAAGTCGATACTGTGCTGTTCTCCTGGGACTGCAGAGCTCCACGTCCTCAGGGAGATGGTCTCTGCGCTTGGTGAGAATGTGCAGTATTATCCTGCTTTCAGCTGCAGAAATAAGTCTGTGTTTACACAAACAAATGCAAATTTATTAATGCATCATCACAATAAACAAAACAAAAACAGGAATACGTATGAAAAATAATGCTGAACTACGGTGAGAAGTCAGTCTGATACAAGCTCAGAGTATGAGGTTATTTCCTGTTCCTCTGGACAGAGCTGTGCTGTGGCTTCCTGCCCGTGCAGACAGGTGCATGGCTGGGTACTTATTTAGCCCACATTCAAATATTAAACACTCACGTGAGACAATGATTCTACAAGCTCAGACCAATCAGAAGTTCCTTTGCACAGAGGTCAGAGGTCAGCTGGCACACACCGCCTTCGGGGAGGTCGATGGCGTCGCGCTGTGGAGCAGAACGACAGGAACTTAGCAGAGATGTGAATGGAGCTGTGTGCTGAAATTCAGAACAGATCTGTGATCCAGCATCAGACACACCCAGACAGACAGTGGAGAAACAGACTCTCACCTCAAGCTCTAAAGCATTTCCAGTACAGCGTGAGTGACGTGGTCAGGAGGGACACCGAACCCGACCGTCCGCACTGTGGGGACACAGAGCCGTGAAGCTCAGAAACTCCACATTCATCCCAACACACCCTACACTGCAACAAGTGCTGTATAATAAGTACCATGATAATACCTTAATAAAATACTAATGATGACTGTGCTTAATAATAGGTATATATAATATTATATAAATAATATATAAATTAAATTAAACAATACCTGTACTATATAATAAGCTCCATGATCGTTTGTGTCATCAAAAATACTTTGTATCCCACACTCTGCTCCATCTCAGTATGTCAGTGTGTTTGTAGTTACTCACCTCTCACATGCACGTGTACCTCCTGGTTGCGTTTGCTGGCTCTCCCAGAGCTCACTGTGCAGCTGTATCTCCCAGCATGCACTGCTTCGGTGCTGAGCACGCTGTAGACTCCGGAGTCTGAGCTGTTGGTCACAGGCTGGCCATTTCTCAGGAAGGAAAAGGACAGGTTGGCAGCCCCGCCCAGCTCCTGCAGTTCAGTCTCACAGGTAAGGGTCAGAGCCCCGCCCCTTGTTACTGTTGCCCCTGGCAACACGGTCAGGCTGATGATGAGCTCTACGGGGGGGGGGGGGGGGGGGGGGGGCAGGTTAGTGAGAGAGAGCAGAGGAAGAGTATCCCCCTCTGCACCAGTACCGCCCGGAGTGTGTAAGAGCAGCGGGACTCATCGTGTAAGATTCACTGTCAGTGCATCCCAGCAGACCAGCTTCCACACTGTCTCTGTACCAGTAAAAACTCCAGCCCCCAGACTCCTCCACTGCACAATGGAGGGTCAGTGTATCCCCCTCGTGGGCCACTGTGTCCCCCTCGTGTGTTCCTGCTCTGGAGGTGTGTGCTGTCAGTCTAGCCTGTGGCTGTTTCTCTGAAAAACAGAAAGTCAGACAGGAACTCAGACCCATTGGGACATGCAACACACAGGTAGCCCTATGGTAGCCCGCTCCGCTTTTTTAAACTGTCTTTCCTGTCTCTGTTATACCCTCTCTAGCTGTAACTGGAGTGTTTTATGGTAGGGTGTATCTGATAGCTGTAAGTGGAGTGCCTTCCTGTAGGGTGTACCTGATAGCTGTAAGTGGAGTGTGTTTTTGTAGGGTGTACCTGATCGTTGTAGGCGGAGTGCATTACTGTAGGGTGTGTACAGAGCCTGGTTGCGTCTCTGCACTCGGCACCAGTATGTCCCAGCGTGTGTGAGTGCGTCGGGGTAGAGTGTGTAGGAGTCTGCAGCTCCTGCTCCTTCAGACAGAAGCAGAACGGATTCGTATCGGCCACTGTGCCACACAGAGAAGGAGCCGGACCTGGAGCTCTGCATGGACTGGAAAAAGAGGAAGGTCCAGTCCGCAGACGCGGCTGCAACCCTGCAGCTCAAAATCACAGTCTCACCCCTGTAGAGCTGGCCGGAGGGAGACACAGCCAGCACAGGCCTGAGGCCTGAACCTGCGGCCGAGAGAGAGGGTAGGCAGCCATCAACAACCAACGCTGCATTACCTGTGATACCCACCTGCCTGGATTTGCATGTGCACCTATGTGTGCAAGACAGTGATGAAAGTAAATTTCTGATACAAATATAGATAGAAAGATGCATGAATAATGTAACATTCAGGTGTCCAGGTGTCCAGGTGTCCAGGTGTCCAGGTGTGCAGGTGTGCAGATGTGTCTGTGTCTCGCACCCCTCACTGTGACCATGCTGGAGGGGCTGCTCAGGGTCCAGGTGGCGTGTTTACACCTATAGGACCCCGTGTCCATCAGGGACGCTGCGCTGATGGTCAGCTGACCGTCTGCAGAGCTGCGCAGCTCTCTGCTGTCCTTGTAGAAGATGCCGCTGCGGTGGACGAAGCCTCGGATCCGGCAGCGAAGCGTCAGAGACTCTCCCTCTAACAGTGGCTGGCTGGGACTCTCCAGGATGAGGCCACCGTCTGACCCACATGAAAAACAATTATACACATTATTATACACATTTTACTTATTATACACATTACACACATTATACTATATATATAATTACATAGTCCTGAGCAGTTAATTGAAACAGCAACCTTTGGGTTTTGAGTCCTGCTCCTTTCCACTATGCCACACACACGCCTGGTAAATGAAATACCCACATATACACCATAGGCGACATGCAGTGAAAATCTACAGCAGAGTACAACATGCTCTGAAACTGTGGTCATGTGCCCTGCCTCAGATGTGACTGAAAGCTGAGGTTATGGCTATGATTTTGGGAGGAGTGTACTGCGTACCGTCTATGGTCAGCTGGACCATGGCACTGCGGTCTCTGCCCCTCGACTCACACCAGTACTCCCCCGCTGTCTGCGCGCTGCGGGTTCTGCATGATGCAGCTGGCTGCAGTGCTGGATGAAAGCACACACACTCGGTCCAGATCCCGAAAACTCCTCCACCTCATCACGGACCACCTCGTCGAGGCGCCCAGGGCCTCACAGCGCAGTGTCATCGGCTCCCCCGAAAAATGTTGTGTCCACGGGGGGTTCACAATCAGAGACACGCCTGGCAGCAGACCTGGCAACCCACCTGACAATGCACCTGACGTGATGGGAAAAAGAGGGAGAAACTCTTTAATCGGAACGCCAGAGGGACAGTGCCTGTCCGTGAGAGACAGAGGGCGACAGAGAGAGACATGCGGAGGGTGACAGACAAAGACAGAAACAGAGAGAGAGATTCATTATTCATGCATACAAATGACTTCCTGTGTACAGTTTGCATACAATCAATCTGAGGGACATATTGGGATTCATCAATTTGTTCTTAGCTGCATTTGTTCATATGTATGACCACATGTAAGATATATGAAAGTACCTGTTTGAGCAAGGCAACATGGGTTTTTTTTTTGCCATTCCAAACAAAAAAAATAGTGAATCTATCAAATTCATATCTAAATAAAATGACCTCTCACAGCAGAAAACAACACAATTCGCAAATTCAATTTTCAAGAAACCAATAATTATGCTAAGTAACTAATCTAATCAGTCAGCCTATAATTATCTGCCAATTTATGTTTATAAAGCGATATTATGCAGAGATCTCTGACTAAAATTGATTGCATGATCAGGTTAGGAAATGTGCGTATGTATTTCTCCTCAGAAGAGCACACGCGTAAATAAAGTTGTGTAAATCACACACATCACAAATGGCCGTAATTGTGTGCACATGAGAACAAGCATCACCACCGAGTGAACACCTTTAATTACCCATCATCACTCTCTTGTCTGTATTTCCCAACATTACAGAGATGAAACCCCCCACTTACCTGATCCCAGTCCAGGGCTAATCACGACTGCTGCAATCAGCACTGACAGAGACCAAAACACATTGGAATGATATTAAACACGGTCTAATCAAGATGCACACAGATGTTTACATTAAAATTTACCTGGCAAAGTTGAAACTGAAAACGTTTAACAAAGTTACTCACGTGTCAGCGCGATATTTCTCCTGCCCAGCATGATACTAGAGAGAGAACATGCGTAGAGCGCACAGCATCACAAAGCCGCAGCACCAACGAAACACCAATGCAATGTCAGCGTCCCTCCTATAAAACACATACAGGGAGGGGAGACCATAGCAGAGAGAGACACCATTCATTCACCAAAATGCTGCAGATTATTCATCTGCGATCTTTCAGACACATCCCACACGAGGCCACCCGCTGATGCTTATTATGCTCACACGCAGGCGGCTGAGGAGGCAGGTACTGAGCGCCTCAGCATTTCCGCTCGGTGGCTTCCTGTTCTGCCACTGCTGACCACAGCCACCTTGGCCTCCGAGCCCCCGCCCCACCACAGAGCAGCACACCCCATCACATGATTTCTTCACATTCGCTACAATGCACTGTTTCATCTCATGCTTAAAGATTGAAATACCCAATGTTAATACAACCTATACAGCAAAACAGTAAACTTGGATCATTTTCCACGTTCTTCCTTTCCTGCCCCCTAATGGATGGAGGATGACAGCACACCTGGAAATGTGACCAGGCCAGGTACTCAAAGCAGGAGTCGTTCCTTTAACAATCACTGGAAAGAAACATAATCAATGCATTGAGCAATCACTCGACAGCTCGACAGCATATCAAAGCCTGTGAAAGTCTGCCCGAAAGACTTATTTTAGGTGATTGAGGAAACGGGTCATTACACTCTCAGATTGTGCCGCAGTATAAGGATTACTTGCTGAAGACTCTGCGTCTGAAAGAGCTTTCCCTCTGTGAAAATGCCCCAAGATACACAAAACTAATAAAAAATATTATCGTGTCTTCCCATGGAATAGTCAGCATGCCCTGCAGTGCATTCTGGGTAAATTGGTAAGTCTGTGCAGGGAGAGAGTGGTGTTACATGGAGAATCGTTTCAGAAGGAGGCATTTCATTCACAGGCTGGCTGCTGTAGCTCTTTATTTTTCTGCTTCATGTCTGTTTGTCTGTTTGAACACCAGGAGGAACCATGTTCATGCTGGAGGCCCCTGTGATGTATGCATTTCTCTGTGGGCATGCGTGTTGTCTTTACATGTGAAAGTGAGGATAATGCTGAAAAGCACACACACACACACACACACACACACACACATAAAACTCAGCTTTGAAACCCAAGCGCTGTCTCTCATACCTCACTCTGAGCAGCAAACACTCAGGGGTCTTTCTGTGGTTTGGCTGTTAGGTTTAAAAATCACTGCTGTGAAACGTCTCCCACAGTGCCGCCTAAAGGTGATTCTGTGGCTGCGTTCACACGTTGTGACCAACCTGTGAAACCTGCTGAAGCACGTCTGAGGAAGCATTAGCCTGCTATAGCCTTAGCCACCCTCCCTGGCTGCTCTCCTTCCCTGTGCCTCATATTTCAGTCTGAGCTCAACAAGAAAAATGCAGCACCAATCTGACCTGACGTGCACACGTGTGTGCGTGTGTCTGTGTGTCTGCGTGAGTGAGTGTGTGTGTGTGTGTGTGTGTGTGCGTGTGCGTGTGTGTGTGTGTGTGTGTGTCTGTGTGAGTGCGTGTGTGTGTATGTGTGTGTGTGTGTGTGTGTGTGTGTGTGTGTCTGCATTACTAACAAATATCTTGGTCATTCCCATATTCCTCATCTTTATTTTCTCATATTTTTACAGTTAAAAACACCATAGAGATGACAGACTATTTGGTTTTCTTTCTATGTATAAGCCTCTCATTTAAATAAATGCATATAAATAATGTATCTTTTTTAAATAACTTTTTTATCCTAATATCTTCCTTTTGATGTGTAATTCTTCCACTTTATGCACATTGTGTGTGTTTTCTTTTTTAATTTAAATGTTTTTAACCGGCTGTTTCCACAGTTCGTCCCTCTGTTGCAGTGCGCAGTCCCTCCTCACAATACAGGGTTTCTGATAGGTCCAAACCGAGAAGGTGGCCACGCCCTCTGTATTCACTGTCCAACCGGGGGGAGTCTCTGTTCTAGAGGAGTGCAGTCCACCAACTGGCTCTCAGGGGGTTTATTCTGGGCCACTCCGAAAGACACACCCCTCTCTGTGCAGGTGATGGGTGTAGCGTCAGGCTCCTCTAGCAGTGTGATCTCTGAACCCGATGTCGGGGCAGATTCGGGGGGGTGAGGGTCCCGGGGGCTGGCCCCTCCCTCGGGGGTGACTGTTTGCATACAGGAAACGTCGTCCTGTCCCTGGAAGGAGGGGATGATGGGAACAGAGCGGTTGTGGAGTGAGGGTGGGGCAGCCCGGCCCACGCAGGCACACTGTAACTCAGTGTTCCCTCCCCCCCTCCGCGATGAGAGAGCAGGCTGCATATTCACACCAACATCCTGCTGAGAAGGACTGACAGAGGGAATTGGGAGAACAAGAGAAAGAGAGAGAGAGCGGGGAGGAGAGAATCAGTCATATGCAATATGTGCTCCTGAGTATTTTACAAATGTATGAAATGGTTTAAATGAGATAAATTATTCAAAATCACATTGGAGTCTGCTGGTACCTACAAAGCAGTGGTGGCTGGTGAGCTGGAAACAGGGGAAGCCCAAACACTACCTTTAAATCTATCATTTCTTTCAACCTGTTCCCCTTTATCCTCCTTGATTAACAATAAAATAAATAATTCACAGATTAATCAACAATATATTCTGGTTTTAATGTCTTTTGTTTCAGTGCAGTGTTGCATTCAATTACATTATTAGCATTTAGCAGATGCTCTTATCCAGAGCAAATTACATAGGTTACTTTTGTTGAAATTGAAATGCACCTATTGTAACTATATGTATCTTATTAAGAGTTTATTAACAAGGATGGCAATTTGAATAATTAAGTGGCAAGTAATCCCAAAGCTTTGTCTTAAATGTTTCACATTATAGCTTTCTTGTGTTACAAAATTCAAATTAAAAAACGAAGCTAAATTTAGTTAAATAGATTTAAATTACTGAGAATAAACTTTTAGGTTAGGTTGAGTTCAATGAACAATGAACAATAACGTTTAGAACACAGACCTCACAAAAGCTGTGATGTGTCATGAGCATTTAACGAAATTAAATCAATAAATGCCATCCTTGTTAATTAAACAATCTCATGCTGTAGCTTTCACAATAGCACACAAATTTCGGACAATCTGCGGTTTTTGCGAGAGCATAATCGTTTATTCTAATCACGCGATTGGTGTCGATTATTCTGTGAAAATCTCAAATGATGTGTGAAGTTAGACTTTTCTGTTGTTCTCCTACACAATGTATCACACCTAAAAGATGGAGTTCGGACCTCAGCACTGCGACTCGGCCTTTGAAATTCTATTAAAATTCTCTGCTACAAAAAGCTGAACTGAGCCGATGATGGGGCCAGAGATGGCTCTGAAGTTATAATCTGTGTGTAATTATTTGTAATCCAGCACTGGACTCGCTGTCTGCACTGATTCCTTTATTCTGAGATGGCAGTTGGAAAGGCCGCAGTCTTTATCAGATGGATTTTCACGTCTGACGCTCGTGGATCGGAGACTCGGGCTGCAGCTGACAGTAGATTTATGACACAGTTCTTTTGATCTGAAATGAGCAGGAATATTCAGGCTGAGCTCCTTCTTCTAATCCAACAGCATCTCCTGCTCCACAAGGATTTTTATCTATGGAAAGCCTGCAGTCGCTCCACCCTGCAGCTCTCTGCACTGTGGCTCGGGTAGCACTCGGATGGGAGACCTCCGGTAACAAATCAAGGTGCTAATGGAAGCGGTGGTGGTGGGCCAGTAGAGGGCGCTCATAGCACTGCAGGGACACTGCTGCAGGAGATCCTGCTTCTGCTGGATATATCAGCAACCTGTGGTCATTAAATATCTATTGGCTCTTTGCAAAGGATTGGTGCTTCCTCGCTGCCCTGTCCAAATTACCCATCTGTCCCTCAGTCTGGCTGCTGAGTGATCCTTCAGTTTAATTAAAAGAATAAACCCCTTCCTCTCCACCACAGCTGATGAACATTCTGACGGGAGAGTCCACCATGCATCAGTGAGTCAGTCACTGTGAAGAGCTGCTGAGCCTGTCACCGGTATGAAAGGCACTATTTAAGGCACAGAAATCAGTATCTAGTGAACAGCTGGAAAGCCACAGAACCAGGTCACACCTGTTTCTTGCAGGTGTGCAGAGGAGACAGAAACCCAGGAAATACTACAGGAGAACCTGAGCCACTCCTCAGAGCCACTCCTCAGAGCTGCTCCTCAGCTGCTCCTCAGAGCTGATCCTCAGAGCTGCTCTTCAGAGCTGTGCCTCAGAGCTGCTCTTCAGAGCTGTGTCTCAGAGCTACTCCTAAGAGGTGCTCCTCAGTGCTGCTCCTCAGTGCTGATCCTCAGTGCTGATCCTCAGAGCTGATCGTCAGAACTGCTCCTCAGCTTGGCCTCAAACATTACAACCTCAGAGCCCAAATCTCTCAGCACTAATGCTGTGCGGCTGCGCTCACACTGACACTGTGAGAAACGTCAGGTGTTGGAGCAAACACACTGCAGTCTGCCTGCTTGTAGAGAATGTTATAGACATGTCTTAATTAAAACAGTGTGATGGCTGCTTATAACTGTGTTCTAATTAACACCATCAGATGTGAGAATGCACCAGAGGCCCAGGAAAAAATAACATCCGGCTTAAAGCTGTGGATTGATGTGCGCTGCAACCAACACTGAACTGCACTGCAGTGCTCTACACTGAACTGATACATGGATTAGTGTAAGTGCTCTATATGAGTATATGTAATGATGATTAGTATGGTCTGTGGGTGTGTGTGTATGGCATGGATGCGTTTGCGCCTGGCATGGCTCTGTAATGCATAGAGTGTTATTTTCGGTAATGCTACACACTGTAGCTGTGAGGAGATCATCATGCATGCACAGCTCTACAAGAGCACAGAGAATGCGTGTGATTAGCATTCCTGTTTCGCTCAGCTCCCTTCTGACGCTCCCCCGGGGGAGTCCAGTAAGTGTGCAATTATTTCTAATAGTTACTGTAGTCTCATCAGCATCACATTTTTATAAAGCTTGTGGGAGTCCTCAGCCTCTGGTGTTCAGCGGTGACAGATGAATTTCGATTTGGGAGGCCCTCTATCTAACGCCCTTCCTGGGTTCTGTATGTGCAGCCATGCTCAATAAACCATACAGCAGCTCATATGCCTGTTTCCTTCCAGCCCTCCATAAATGGACTTTAAAATTCTTTCCCCATTCTGAAGTGTTAGACAGTGTTTTTAGCCTGGACAATCAGATGGAGGCAGGAACTTGATCAGCAGGATCACATGACCTGTCCATAATGCATGTTTGTAATGTTTTCCCCACCTCCCTCCCTAAAAACCCCGCCCTGCCTGAACAGGCTCCGCCTCCTCACTCACCCTCTCAAAGACTCCACCTCCTTCCCTGAAGCCTCCACTTCCTGCAAGTGTTGGTAGGCGTGGCTAGAATCTCTGGAACTTCCAATGGGATTAATCCTCGCTCTGGAGATGGGCGGGGTTCTTCGCAGCACAGTGCGATGGTGGTCTCGCTTTCTGTGTCGCTGGTCGGGGCTGCTGGAAAGAGGACTGCTCCTGTAAGCCACCAAAGCAGAGATCAAGTACAGGGTCAAAGGTCAAACATAAGGTCAAATGCATGACTGAATGAAGGATCATAATATTAATTATGTATTTCATGCATTATTAAGTCAGTATTACATAGTTGTATGCAGCTGTAGTTAACACTGAGGAGGAAGCAGAGCCTCTGTGTGAGACAGTGTAGCTGTGACTCTTGGCTCTCATCACATCCGTTCAGACCCAGGCGCATCAACATGTGCTCACCATGGGGGGCGAGGGGGCATTAAGGAAATAATCTCCTTTGCAATTAAAGCCTTTATACAGAACATGTCCCATAATGCTCCAGTGTGGAATGAGATTCATTATTGCGCTCAACGGCAGACATCAGAGAAGAGGGGGATTTATTCTGAGGGTGCCGCTCGGTGCACTTGGCATTGTGACAGAGAGGATTATTAATATGGTAATCACCAATTATAATTACTGTTATTCTGCTGTTTATTATTACTGTAAGCGCCGTGCCATATTGTGATGCAATTCAATATCTGAATACAATAAACCATCACTGACTACAGTAAAGCACGCTAGGAAAATTATGAGGCTCTTTGGTATCACTGTAAAAAACACAAACATGTCTTTTGCAATCCAAACACTCACAACTAAAATCACAAAGCAAAGATGACATCTCACCTGTTTGTTTTCTTCGTGGGTGGGGCTCTCGGTTTAGCAGGAAGAGAGGGGCTGCTCTGTGGAACTGACTCACAAACAGTGCCCCCTTCTGCAGGGGGGGACCTATGACCTTTACAACACTGTAGACAGAAACAAATATGGTCATTTAGTCAGCAGCCCTAAGCCTACATTGCCCAAGGTATTCTCAGAATAAATATCAATACCTGATGGTATTACGATCATATGTGTGGCAAAGCACTTAAAACAGTTCTCTAAAAAGTCTTTGAATGGGTGTGAACCCCAGAAACGATTACATTTTTTAAAGGTGATCCTTCAAAGGCTGATTGATTGCTTCTTAGACACTTTAAACAGTCAGTAACTACCCAGCAGCAAATAATTAATATTACTATCACTAATGATTAATTTAGCAGATTATGAAAAGTTGAGAGGAACAAAGCAGAAAGCCCATCACGTCGGTGTGTTGTGCTGGAATAATGATTATGGATGCGTCACTCCGAGCCTAATGACACAGTGCGCTGGGGACGTTTGATGTATGGCCTCGGCAGCCGGGCGAAGTCGCTCCTCTGAGTTACTCCATTCAAAATGCAGATTAAATGAGGCTTTTTGATTACAGCCTCCGCCGGCCTGCTCTGCTGCAGCACAGCCATCAGGTCTTAATCCTACTCAAGATTACTTTCAAGGGTTTTTTACAGAAACGTCTTTAACATTTTCAAATTAACACCATCGCGCAGCCCTGCAGCACTTGATAAATATTCAGGAAGTTGGTCATAATTCTCTGCATAAAGACTCAGCACCCCGGATAACGCCACGCGAATAATAGCTGCCGTCCTCGGGCGTCTGCACAGAGGCGTGGCCCCGTCCCAGGTGACAGCTTCTGCTGCTGGATCTCCTTCCTCACACTCCGGTGGGACAGTCTGATGTGTCAGTGAGAGGCGACTGAATGATCCTCATGGTTCCTCATTTGAGGAAACGCTCTTGAGGGGCTGGTCTAATATCTCTGTGCAGCTCAATTATAGTTCCCAGCAGAACTCTTTTTATGGGCTGCATTAGAATGATACCTGATTGATTTCCAGCCACAGCGAGGCAACATCATTTGAAGTTGTGTGAAAGGATGTTTTTCTCCACGCTGGTTTGTCACGGGGCTATACTGTCGCAGTAATTGCCGTGGAGCCTGAAATGTGCCCGGATTCCTGTGACTCAGAGAAAACCGCGTCCTTGGGGACGGGCGGTGTGTCGTTCTCGCTCGTTTAGAAAACCCAAAACCCGAAAGCTCTCAGTGCTGTGGGATTTAACACGTTCCCCCCTCTCTCGTTTCCCTCCAGCAGACAGCTTCTTAACGCGCTGAAGATGGATTACCTCTGAGTGCTGCTAACAAATCCAGCAGGAAGAAAGCGAGAAACAAACAAGGAGCTGCATATTTGACCTTCAAAAGTCTGAGGAATCGGGCCGAGGAGGCGCTGATCGAGCTGCACACACAGGGACTGCACAGCTGCCTGCTTCCGTCTCCGAGCCTGAAGGACAGAATCTCAGACCTGTCCTGCAGTCCGCTGTCTGAGGAAAAAGGGGGGGTCAGCAGTGTGTCCCAAAAGGAGAGCCCGGATTGATGTGACGTTATTATTACGCTGTTGCGATGTTACAGGTGAGTGGGGAGAGCAGAAACAATGAACCAGCCTGTTCTGGACCTGCGCTTGCAGGCGGCCTGGTAGCAGCAGAGACAGAAAAGGGCCATAAAGCATATTCCCCGCCCCAGAGAGAGACACTCTCCTCCTACCAGAGGCTCTATCTCCGACAGCAGCACAGAGTCTCAAGGTGCAGCCTTTGCAGGGTAGAGGGGCAGAGAAACGACATCTCTCCATCCCACTGAACACAGCACTCATCTGCTCTTGGATCTGATCTCATTTCTGAGGCAGATCTGGTGTATCTCCACTGCCTGAAAGGTCCTTCCAACAGATGGACCCAACAGATCCTCTAAGCTCAGTCATAACAGGCAAGAGTCAAAGCAGTGTCATTTTGGATGACGGATGTCTCTCTCAGACATAATCAGGAGAGGTCTGTCACAGATATACCCACAGAACTCCACTCGGTCTTCACAGAAGCTTCTTTCAGATGGACATGCACATGACTGGCTCAGGTCTCCCTCACAGACGCAGTCACGGTGTTCAGGGCCAGCATTTCCACCCCCAGCTCCAGCCTACAGCCCTGAAACGAGCTGCTTCATCACATCTGGGATTGACTTAATGATTCATTGATCCGACAGCCCGGGTCAGTCACGTTTCTGCCCCTTTTAATGGAAATCGAATCCCTTTGCGTTGTATCTGAAACAGATACACGTATCCACTGGCTGCATGGTGCAGCGGTGAACGTCCAATCAGTCTTTGGAATGAAGCCCTGATAAACAGCGCAGGGGCTGCAGCACAGCGGTGAGAGGCACAGCTACCTGCCTTTACTCTCAGAGGCTCAGAAAAGCCCTAAACAAACACACCATCTCACCATTAATCCTCTGAGACGCTCTGAGCTCTGCTGCCCGCAGAAATACAAACACAGGAGCGAGGAGCCATGCAGCCCCTGGGCTGATTTTACTGTGTGTAGGGCTCACCAGCCTGCTGGGTTAGGCACACGCGAGTGTCTGTAGCCTGATAACACTGTATCCACATATCTACCATCATATAGACCTACTAAACCCGTGTTCGTGACATCATGACAGTGAGATGAAGTGACAGATATTCTGCAGAGCAGTTTCCTTACACAGCACTGTTCCCTTTAGCCACTCCCTCTTCTGTCTTGGAGCTGATTGGTCTGACTGATATTCATACACAGTGCTCACAGCTCTTAGTGTTTATGGTGTTTACAGTGCTGTATGTATGTTTACAATGCTGTTTAATGACATGTAATGCCATTACATGTCATCACACAGCAATTTAAAGAAGCCAATGTCAGACTCAGCTGATTTACTGATAAGAATTTTTACAGTCATGCAGTGACATTGTTGAGTAAAACCTCAGAACTTAACCAAAAAGAACTCAATTGTGTGTCATAAATAAATTACCTCTATTTAAACATGCAAACTACAGCTCTACAGAGTGATTCCAATGGTAAGGTGAAGATGCTGTTAGTCTATACCTTTAAAAGCTGTTCTTCTCGGTTGTCACTTACTTTATGAGGTTGTAGGCCACATGGAAGCCTGGGGCTGGATTTAGAAGTATAGCCCAGGGCGCAGACCACACCGCTGCTGTGCTCGGAGGTCAGGGCTGGGGCATGGCTCATTTTCGGGCTGAGGCTCTCCTTCAGATGTGCCTGCAGCTTTTCTCTTTGTCTCCTGCAGGGAGGGAGGGAGAGTCAGGGTACTCAAACACAGAGCGTTAGTGACTCACAGAGGCGAACTGTAAGGCTGTCTGTCACTGTGCTGTGTATCCCATCGCTGTGTATATATTGCAGTACTGTGTATCCCATCGCTATATATATCCTGTATATGCTACAGTGGTGTGTATCCCATTCCTGTGTATATACTGCAGTGCTGTGTATCCCATCCCTGTATATATACTGCAGTGGTGTGTATCCCATCCCTGTATGTATACTGCAGTGCTGTGTATCCCATCCCTGTGTATATACTGAAGTGCTGCATATCTCATATATTGGGACATCTCAGTGTTTGCAAGATTATGAGTGTGTGTGTGTTTGTTTGTGTGTGTATGTGTTCATGTGTGTGTGGTTGTCTATATGGTTTGTCATGCTGTTCAGAGGGATGTAGAGTTCTTATCTTTGCATTTTTGAAGAGGGTAGACCCTCTTAAACTCTTCTAAACTCTTCTTCAATGTGCATAAAGCCAATGTAACACCGCTGCCCTAACCCACCCAAGCAGCACAATGCAGAGAGCTCTGCTGCCTGCATTTCCCCGGCACACCACAGGTGGCGCCCACACTCACTTGTTCCTGCAGTAAAGGGCCACACAGAGCATCCCAAGCAGGCTGATTCCCACAGTGATGCAGGAGACGGACAGGACCTGCCGCTTATACATGTCTTTACTCTCTGTTTGGAAACAAGAGACAACAGATAAAGGAATTCCACCTTAAAACAAAAGAAAAACAAATCGAGGTACAGATAACATCAAATTCAGAATGCTTCAGGATTAGACACACCCACAACTGAGCTGAATGTCTGAGGCATTTGTCTGAGCTGTTTGTGCTGTAAGGTTGTGCTGTAAGGCTGTGCTGTCAGGACTGTGCATGGGAAATTTTGCAGTAAGAGCAACAGTATAACTCAATTAGAAAATGATAGTTCTGGAAACACTTGGTGTGGAAGGAAAACAAGATAATACAGATAAAGTAAAAACCCAAAGCCTGGCTGACCACTGCTACTTAGATGTCACTTTTTCACTGAACTGAACACACAAGCCATCATAACACAGTCCTATGTACACAGCAGAAAGCTAGTCGACACCCTTTTATCACTGAGACCAGCCTGGAAAATGTGAAGGAGCAGATATGAAATCACAGATAATGTGAGTCCTCACGCTTCATGTGACCAGCTACACAACTGATTACACGGCCACATGGACACTGTGTGAGATCGTATCACGATACACGGTCTGCATTAAACTGTTCTCTCTCTCTCTCTCTCTCTCTCTCTCTCCTTCTCCCTCTCCTGCTGTATCCAACCCCACTTCGCTGTCCTCCCTCAGCGTTAAGTGCTGAACACATTCTGTAGTAAGAAATGATGAGCAGCAGAAGGGCACAACTTAAGTGAGGGAGAGAAGGAAGAAAAAGAGAGAGAGAGGGAGGGGGAGAGAGGAGTTCTGTGGATGTACTGATGGCAAAGCCGCGTGGTATCTGATGATGTCAGTGGGAATGTTCAGTGCTCTGTTCCTCCATGGGATGCTGGTGTCGTTCAGACAGGAAACAGGATCTCTGTGTCTCTGAGTGACTGTTGCACATGCCTCCCAATCAGCCCAGTCTCCACTTAAACACCCAAACAGTCTCTCTGCCGGTTACTGCGCCAACAGATTACATCCTCTCCCTGTCGCCTCATGCCATGGTCTCTGCGTTTCCATGACAACCGGAGAACATTAATATTCAGAGAGAGAGAGAGAGAGAGAGAGATACGTATTTCCAATGAACTGCACAGGTTCACCCCAAATTTCTAACCTTCCCTTATGAGGAGATGTAATGTCTCCACCTGTCACAGCCTGAGAGACAGAGAGTGAGACCAAAACAACATGGCATCACTTTGTTACAATTATATTACTGTAAGTATCATTATTATGCAGTATTTGTGCATTTCTGATATCACTGTATTCACTTTTCTACCACCTTACAGATATTGTAAGGCTGGTTGATTTCTTGCTCTGTGATTTCATTATTTCATGCTTATTTTGTTTACGGTTTGGCAATATGTCCTCTGTATGTCATGCCATGATAACATTTGCATTGAATTGAACACTTACATGCACAAACGCCTGCACACACACACACACACACACACACACACACACACACAAAAGGCTTGCATATAGCTACAGTGCTGAGTCTCACTACACAAAAAAGCTTCTCTTACCCATGAACTCAATGCCCAGGTGATCCGCTGGCAGGGAGAGAGAGAGATTCAGAAAATACCGTTGATTATTCAAATATACTGATAAAGGGGTTGATTATATCACAGTTTATCCATAATTAGTTGAGATTGTAAATGCAAAATGTCAGTAAATTATCCCACATAGGTATATAGAAACATACAATATGTACCAGGTAATACCACTGCTGGTGCAACCAGAATTAAAATGCTGCAACAATCCTATAATCTATGTGAATCATATCCGTGCTTTAGAAAGTAACAAACACTGATTGCCGCTGTCACTTCAGGTAACAGGTAATGCAGGTTATCAGGTGTTCGGTGCCCTTTTCTTCCGAAAGCTGCTGCATTTGGAGAACAGTGTGAGCAATACAAAAGAAATCCCGCACTGAGAGGAGATTCAGCTGATCTACACCTGCAGATTTGTGTAACTCTGCTGCTTTGATACATGGAACAGCAGTGGGGTGATTGTAGAGTGTGGAGGTACTGTGGAGGAACTACTGGGTGTGGAGCCCAATTCCAGGGTACTGGAAAAGTCAGAGACCTTGGCGAAAGACGACTGCTGTGACAAGCACTGAGCAAGGGCTAGTTGTGAGTAGCTGAGCGTCACAGTGAGGGGTAAGATCAGAGCCTGACGATGAAGGCCACTGGGTGAGGGTCTAAAGAAGTTTACCACTTTAATAGAGACAGCTATTCAGTGAAATTATTTACACCAGACCATCAACTGTCACAGGCTCTCTGAAGGAGGATACTCATCTATATAATTTATTTTATGTTGTTTTTCCTCCCCAGTGTAATATCCGCAGAAGATGTCCTTGTATGACTCCTGACAGACTTGATGGCCAGTATACTGCCCCGGATTGATTCCTTAATGAAAGGCTTCCATAAGGTATTGTGGGTGCGAATGCCAAGTACAGCGCCCCCAGCAGGTACAGAGAACTTATTTCTTGCTAAACCTACATGTCTCTTCCTCTGCATGATGAGGTGGTCAGAACCCAGGTGCTCATGGGAAATAGAGTCTCACAGCAATGATGTGAGTACAGTGTAAGCTCAGGGCTGGGTAGTAGACACACTAGTTCAGTTACTAGTAGCAATAGCAGTGCTAACAGCAATAGCAATGTTATAAGTAAAGGTAGAAATATTAGTAATATTGATGGTATTAATAGAAGAATTCCTAGTAATAGGAGAAGTATTAGTAAAAGCAGTAGGAATCATTGTATTGGCATTTGTAATGAAAGTAATAATAGTGGTAACACTAGTAGCAAAAGTAGTGAAGCAGGAGTAATTTTAGCATTAGAAGCAGTAGCATGATGAGGTATTGGTTATAGTGGTAGCAGTAGCATTAGCAGTGATAACATAATTACTAATGTCCGTAGCACTAGCATTAGCATCGGTAGCATTATTACAAATAGTAGCAGTAGGACTAGCATCGGTAGTAGTATTTGTAATGTCAGTAGAAGTAGCATTAGCATTAGCATAGGTAGCAGTAGTAATAATGTCCATAGCAATAGCATTCTGATTGGCAGCATTGTTAGTAATGTGAGTAGCAGTAGCATTAGCATCAGTAGCAGTAGTGATCTCAGTAGCAATAGCATTAGCATTGGCAGCATTATTAGTAATGTCAGTAGCAGTGGCATTAGCATCAGTAGCAATGTTAGTAATGTCAGTAGCATTACCATTGGTAGTAGCATTAGTAATTGCAGTAACATTAGCGTTAGCATTGGTAGCAGTGGTAGTAAAACTGAATCATATGTTTTGCAGGTTTTGAAGCATTGGCATGTCTAATATCCACTGCCTTTGCTGATAATCAGCGTTCAAATCAAACACACCAACAAATATACTTGCAGCAGACATCAATACAAACCAGTATTTTCACTCATTCCAAGTGTTTTCTATAATTCAATAGAAAAGTACTGGGAATAATACTGGGAAAAAAAAACCCTCAGCCACAAAGCATGTTGGGTAATATCGATAAACACAAAGGCAGTGAAATACTTTTCTCCCTTTGCTGCTTCAAAATAAAGAGGGTGAGGTATAAGGTGCAGAGGGGTTTCTGAGAGGGAGATTTTCTGGGACAGGATCTACTTTTACAGGGGAAAAAAATGCACTGTGGTGACTGTGTGAGAACCACATGCTGAGTAAACACATTTCCCTCCCTAACACAGGCACATTAAGCTGAGGAACGCTCAGAAGCGTACGCATGAGAATATGGTTAAACAGGCTTGAGTTAAAAGGATGTGGAGTCACAGACTGAAAAAGGCAGGGGGGAGGGGAAGACAACTTCCCATTATCTGATACAAAATAAAATGTGTATTAATGTGTTTTCCCCTCATTAGATTTTAAAATAATAATAGTAATCCCCCAGTCGTTTGCTGAGGCAGGGTATGATGAGGGAATAACACCCTCTTGTCATGATGCCTGTAGTAGAAGCTGTGAGAGGTCTCCCTGAGCTCTCACTCTCACAGACAGATCAGTTTATTCCCAGACACTAGGGAGAGCTGCTGTTCTCACAGGGACTCCTGCTGTCCTCATAGGGAATATTCCTGCTGTGCTCACAGAGACTGTTCCCGCTGTCCTCACAGAGACTGTTCTCGCTGTGCTCACAGACACTGTTCCCGCTGTGCTCACACAGACTGTTCCCGCTGTCCTCACAGAGACTGTTCCCGCTGTCCTCACAGAGACTGTTCCCGCTGTGCTCACAGAGACTGTTCCCGCTGTGCTCACAGACACTGTTCCCGCTGTGCTCACAGAGACTGTTCCCGCTGTCCTCACAGAGACTTTTCCCGCTGTGCTCACAGAGACTGTTCCCGCTGTCCTCACAGAGACTTTTCCCGCTGTGCTCACAGAGACTGTTCCCGCTGTGCTCACAGAGACTTTTCCCGCTGTGCTCACAGAGACTGTTCCCGCTGTCCTCACAGAGACTGTTCCCACTGTTCTCACACAGTCCCTTCTGCACACAGGTGGTCCCCATTTTACAACAGCGCACATTTTCAGAGATACAGCTGGAGTGAGACTGAATGAGAAAGCTAAGTCTCTCACACCTGATTGTTCGCACTGAGAGTCTCTGTTTCACTTTGTGGCTGTCATGCAGTGAATGTGTGAAAAGGAGCTCAAACATGTATTTATTTGATCATCTGACTGTGCGCACTTTCCCTGTATTATTAAATCAATGCCTGTCTGAAGACTGTGATTCATATCTTCCTGTTTCTCCGATCCTGTCATTGCAAAATCATCACACAGTGTGTCACAATATGGAATATTTACACTGGGCTTCTATACTGTAATATATTTAAATGTCAAAACACTGCTGTATACAGGTGTGCATATATAAATATATATACACACATACATACATATAGCGTTAATGTCTTATGTACCATATATGTCTAGACTTCTTTGAAAAAAAGAAAAGTGTATAATCAGGGACATAGCTCTTCTTTATAACATTGCATTTGCAGGAAAAGATTTCCTTCCTGCCAATCTGCTTTATGAAGAGGTTTTGTAGGCTGGTAAGAGTGGCCATTGTCAGGACAGCAGTGGCAGCGGGGAGCTGTGTGGAGCCCCTGGTAGCTAGCGAGGAGGCAAATATGGAACCCGGGTGCGAGTGATAAGACTCTGAGTCACTAATCCCAGCTAACAGGGTTTTTAAAACATACTCACACAAATCAATTACATTCCAACAAGCTGCTCATTCAAGACAATTAACCGCTGAAAGAACTCCAGGAGGCCTGGCTACGGACATCTTTATTTTGGGTTTAAATGTGGACACATTGGTGGTGAATATGTGAGAATAAGCCCATATGTTTATATATTTGTCTGTTTAGTGGTTACACAGAAACAAACAAACCATGAATTATCCATTAGTTGCTTCAGGCTTTGTGGAAACTGCATTGTAACCTTCAGGAAGAAACACACTTCCCTGAGCTTGTCATGTGTGCTAGAGCGCAGAGTGCTGATTGGCTGTCTGGCAAGGATTCAGAAGTCAAAGGGCAGCAGTAATAATGATGAGGTGAATTCCGTGCACTTGGGTTAATGCAGAACTGCAGGTGCGGGCGTAAAAGGCATCATGTCACACTCTCCAGCTGGGGATGTGGTACCCCAGTCTAAGCTCAGCAGACTGCCTCCTGCTGGTGATTCCTGGGAGATGGTATGGGACCTGTCCTTGAATTTCAATCTACAGCCTCTGATTGATCAGCAGTGGAAGGCTGTTTGCAGATGATGTAGAACTGGGGGAGAGGGTTATGTCTGGCTAGAGCAATATGCAAGGCTTACTCAGCCATCTGGTCACCTGTAGTCAGGCATGTCCATTCTCTCCTGTTAGACTTTTATATGTGTGTGTGTGTGTGTGTGTGCGTGTGCGTGTGTGTACCTGATCATTAAAAAGAAAAAACAAGAAAAAGCTCCTGGTTAAAAAAGCCTGGCTGGAAGAAAGCAAGCAGTTAGAGAAAGTGGTTAGAAGGAGTGGCTACCGGGAGTGGTTAAAGGGAGATGTTAGAGGGAGGGATTATTAGGAGGGGATAGCAGGAGGGGTTAGAGGGAGGGCTCAGTGGGAGGGGATAGAGGAAGGGGATAGAGGGAGGGGTTAGTGGGAGGGGTTAGTGGGAGGAGTTGGCCATAGTTTTGACACAGTTTTGTGAGAGACTCTTGTGACAGTGTTCAATGCATCTCTGTCCCAAGCATCGCAGAGACTGACCTGCTGTTAAACAGAGTCTGAGCTGATTTAACAGAAAATGCAGACAATTTGATATTCTGTACCTGTGTCTGTTATTCTGAGAAGGGCAGATACTTTCTAGGTAAAATGCAGATGGAAAAAGGACTCTAGTGTCCCCCTGACGGAGTGCTTTTGGAGGATCTCAGCTGAAAGGAGTGCTGCCCCCTGGCTGCAGGGTTGTGCATGTGCAGCACAGCATGGGCAAACCACATTTCTGTTTTACCATAACATGTACAGGAGGAGGAGACACGTACTTGGGTCAGATAAGATGGAGTCTGTTTTGGGAAGAAACTGGTCACAGCGAACACCTTGATATCCTTCTTTACATCTGCAAAACAGAGAAAGAGAGAGAGAAAGAGACATGAAATCACCAGACGTGCATGAGTGTGTGTATGTGTGCTATACATAGTGTGTGAGTGTTGTGTACAAACGGAGCAATAGTAAGCAGTAATATGATTAACAGTATCACAGCACACCTGTTCTTTTGTTTTTTATCCGCTTTCAACAATTATTTGCTCTTACTTGTTTTTATTATAATTTAACTGTAATGATGTTTTGTTTTAAAATACCTGTACATCTTATTTACGTTGTCTTTTTTATTTCTGCCATTAATACTTTGTTAATAATTTGGGTTGCAGACTGTTGTGTGAAAGGTGCTTCATAAATTAATTGAGGTCCATTGTGTGACATTATGGCTGGATACACACTGCTTCAGAGTGTAGGGAACAGGCAGGACATCAGAGTGGAGATATCACTGTGAGTAGTGATAACACCTCATCTCTGACTCATTTCTGTGCTGCTGGGATCATATTCTCAGGTTCAGTGTTAAAGAGTGAATCAGACCCCTCTACACTTCCACCACCCCTGCTGCAAGGGCTCATGGGATATCTGACACTGTCTCAGAGCTGTGGTCTACAAATCTCTCCACAATTACAGGACTGTAGAAGCAAAGGAATTAAACAAACCTACAGTTACTTTTCCTGCCCTGTATAAACCCACGGGCTTATTGCCTTGTTTTACATTTATACAGTTGACTGCTCCTTGCCCTGTGTCAACACACAGTTAACTGGTCTGTATCATATAAACTCATGTCTAATAGGCACAGCCTATAGGGTAGTCTTCAAAATGTAACTTGAAATTCATAAATTCATTTACATTCTGTATGACTTAATCTATAAATCTGTATTTTTTTTTATCCAAACCATCTACTTTCACTGTCAGTGCTGCATAACACACAATGATAATACGAAGGTGTGATTTATGAGCCGTGAGAGTCGGACATGCAGGGGACGGAGCTGTATTTCCTCTGCATTATAGATACGTTACAGCTGACACGGTGGGTGGGGACAGGTTTCATTTCACCGAATTTACACTCACTTCGGGACCGCTGGGGTGGAGGAGATAGAGCAGGCACAGGACTGAGTGCTGCTAACAATTTTCCTGAATAAAAGCCAACACTGCTGAGAGTGAATCCTAAAGCTGGAAAACCAGGCTTTTTACAGCATATCTGTTTTACATTCACTTCATCTCCAGCAGACGAGTGACTCCCTCACAGAGCACACCTTAGGAATGTCTGATACTTAAATAACCTTCCCTGCCCTCACAAAGAATGGTTTTCATAGTCAGAAAGAGTCCCTGTTGAGGGGGAGACTGTGATTGGTTGAGACATAAATACGAGTAAGCACTGAGATAAGTAACATGTCTGTGCCTGGCAGGCACAAAGGGCTGGAGTTTATATATTCCAGTTTTTCACATGATCTGTCTGTCAATCCCTTATGGGACTACACAAACCTGCCTGTGTGTGGGTGTGTGTATCTGTGTGCATGTTCATGCAGATGTATGTGTGAGACTGTGTTTGCAGGAAATGGTTGAGTGTGTGTGTCTTTTGTGCATGTATGCGTGTAAGTGTGTGTGTATGAGAGTGAGTGAGTCCGAACACCATCAGTGTTCACAAACTTCAGCTACAGTATTTATTGAGATGACAGAGAGAGGTAAAGGAGACTGTTGTTTGTTCTGAAGGTCAGAGAACGCGTGCAGTACACACTGGGTTTTAATTATCCCCAAACTCATTAATTAGAGGAGAGAATAAGCGAGGCTGCAGACGAGGAGGAGTGTGGTGATTATCTTCTGCAGCTCATGCTCCCAGTGCTGGGGCTCTACAAGGAAGCACACTCTCAGCAGCAGCAATCAACTCTGTAAATAACCAGTTTTACCCTGTAAATAACCACGATTATCCTGTAAATAACAAGGTTTACCTTGTAAATAACCATGTTTACCCTGTAAATAACCAGGTTCATCTTGTAAATAACCAGGTTTACCCTGTAAATAACCAGGTTCATCTTGTAAATAACCAGGTTTACCCTGTAAATAACCAGGTTTACCCTGTAAATAATGAAGATTAACCTGCAAATAACCAAGCTTGTCCTGTAAATAACCAGATGCATTCAAAAAATAGCTGTAAATAACCAGGTGTATACAGTAAATACCCAGGGTTATTCTGTAAACCACTAAGTCTGACTGGTAAAAAACAAGATATAGGAAGTAAATAACTGGGGGTATACAGTAAATAACTGAGTTTCTTCTGAAATGACTCATATGACAAGGTTTTCCTGTCAATAACCAGGAATATACAATAATTTACAAGGTCTAGTAAGAAGCCAAGTTTAGCAAATAAGAGCAGATGAATAGTTTTTATTCATTTAGGAGTTGTAGGGTGAGGGACCAGAGTGCACTGAAGGCTGTAAACAGGCAACACGTCCATCAGAAAATTTTAAATGACTACAGACCACAGAAGACCATATAATTTATACACTAGAGCTGAAGTCAGTGTTTTTAGTCAGAGATTGTACTGTCTCATTGTAGGCTTGTCTCTGTAGCAGTGCTTTGTGAAATATTAAAATTTGAGTGAAACAAGAAAGCTTGAATGAAATATTGAAGTTTGAGGGGAATCTTGAAGTTTGAATGAAATATTGAGGTTTGAGGGGAATCTTGAAGTTTGAATGAAATATTGAGGTTTGAGGGAAGGACTGAAGTCTGAGTGCAAAACTGAGGTTTGAGAGCTGTATTGATGGTGGAGTGGAATATTGGGGTTTGAGAGGTGTGTTGATGGTGGAGAGGAATATTGAGGTTTGAGAGATGTACTGATGGTGAGTCTGAGGAAGGTGTGATGGGAACACAGCTGTGCTTTAGAACTCAGACTCAGGTGCAGGTGTCGTGTCCTTTATGGATTTTGGTTGTTTCATGTTTTTAAAAAGTTGTTTATTTATTGACACTGGCTGCTGCTGTCAGCATTCGTTTGCGTTCAGGTGTGTTTGGAGCGGGCAGGTTTCAGGTCACCGGCCTGTTTCTCCTCAGATAACAGCACCCTGCTGAGGAGAGACATTCAGAGGGACTGCAGCACAAAGACAGCGGTCTGCAGCTGGGACACCTGGCTGAAGCAGAACTGAAGAGGGATGCTGGGATGAGACGGTGGGATGACTATACCCATCATTTTGCATTCATGTCACCTGTTAAAATGGTGCAATTCTAATCTGTGGATAAATATGTGAATTCAATTAATTCAATTAATAATTAAATTAAATCAATAAAACTTCAGCCCTGTTTAATATATTGAAAGCAGAGAAAATACCAGATTTTAATTGTACTCCCTCTCTCTCTCTCTCTCTCTCTCTCTCTCTCTCTCTCTCTCTCTCTCTCTCTCTCTCTCTCTCTCTCTCTCTCTCTCTCTCTCTCTCTCTCTCTCTCTGTCTCATCAGCAGGTGTTTTATCTTTTCCTGAGTGTTTCCCCTCTCATTTTATTAAAGAGAAATGTAATCTGGGCTTCCCCAGACACTGTATCACTGAGTCTTTTGTAGAATGTGAAGTCGGTCATAGAGATCAAAGGCAATTAATTTGTCCCTGAATCTTCGCACCAGCAGAGTATGTAGATATAAGATGAACTTTAACAGGATAAGACTCGTTGACGGGGTGAATTCAGGTTATTTTCCACTCTGATCTGCAGTCTTGTTTTATGGTGATCTTGCATGATAGAGGAAACTGCATGCAGAGAAACAACTTCAAATAAATGAATTTGTTCAGAGCATTTCAAACATACTGAATCAGGCTGAGTTAATCTTAGGAAGAGCTGTTTGGAATCGCTGAGATGTCTACTTTCTGACTGACAGGTGAATCTAGCATTTGGGTCAAACCCTTACCTGTGTTACCTGAGGAGCTGGCTATTCAACAAAACCATTTACATCTTTATATCAGACAGAGACGGCGGACTGTTTAACCTGATTATTGTGAAATTTCATTGTTTTTAAATCAGTACTGGCAGCTTTGTGGTGACTCATGGGTAAAAAGATCACTATGAAGCCGAATGTGACTGATGTGTGACAGTCCTGCTGAATGTGACTGACAGTCATGTTCTGCTGTGCACTAAAACTGCAACTCAGAGAGAGAGAGAGAGAGAGAGAGAGAGAGAGAGAGAGAGAGAGAGAGAGGGAGAGAGAGAGAGGGAATGGAAAGAGGCTGCCCTAACTACTGTGAGTATGTGAAAGAGTAGAGAGGAATGTTGCCTGCGTGCATAGGGCTGTGTGTTTCCTATTTTCAGGCTGACAGAGAGCAGACCTCAGTTTTGGAAGAGCCAGGTGCTCTGCTGCTTGCTGGCTGCTTGCACACTGTGCCTAAGTGCCCGTGTGAGGTGCTGCTCTTGTTGTTAATACGGTCGGAGTCTGGCACAGCATGGGCGCCCCCAACCTCCAGCTCCCCCGTTCCTTCAGCTCGGCTCTTATTACTGCACCTGTGGCCCGCAGATAATCCTCCTCTGGCAGGCAGGTGAGGCGGGACCAAAAGAAAACGCCCCCCCCCGTGTGACTGAGCTAACTCACAGCAGTGCCACTGAGAGGTGCATGTGGAGTCATAACAGGTGGATGTTGACTTAACTTAAGTCACGCCAGTTGGCCTGGCCTGCCTCTCTCTTAAACACTGGCCTGCAGCCTGTCTCTGTCTGAAGTCACGTAAAACCGTCACATTTACTGACGGACATGTACGCCGGATCATTGGCTTCTTATGGCAGTGTGACAAGGTGACACTGGCATATGTGGAGCGTGTGGAGAGCGTGTAGCGTCTGGAAAGTGTGTAGTGTGTGCAGAGTGAGTAGCGTGCGCAGAGAGTGCAGTGTGTGGAGAGCGTGTGGAGAGCGTGTGCAGAGTGTATGGGGAGTGTTTAGCGTGTTTCTCTATGACCCTGAATGTAGCGTGAGGGGACACAGCAGATGGGAGCCGACACACACAATGAGCTCACAGGCAGCTGCTGCGGAAGAGCTCTCTGGGTGTGAGGAAGGTACACTTCCTGCTTACATTAAAATTAAAGAGCAACAAAAAACAGAAGCCACAGTGATGCCCACACCCTTCCCTCAGCTCACACTGGAGCTGCACACCAAACCACCTCAGGGTAGCAAAAATGGAACCTTCCAGAAGATTCCAAAGATGTCAGCCAACTGGGGGCAATATCAAGGAATACATTAAAGGCAATACTGCAATGACATATAATGGCCAACTCAAGGTCCTGAATGTAGACGGCTCAGCGATTCATCAGTTTCTTTCTATCAGTCTTTCGTTGGAGAACTGCACACTAGATAAGAAAAGTGGGCATGAGCACTTTTTTTTGCTTTGTAGAAACACATGCACAAAAATATACAAACTCACATACATACACACACACACACACACAGACACACACACACACACACACACACACACACACACACACACACACACACACACACACACGCACACAGACACACACACACACACAAAGATATTCCTGTTTCTTCTCCAGCTGGGACTGGCTGGATATCTTGCTCTGTTGTTGCCAAGGAGACCAGAGCCCTGTTTAAGAATGAAGGACACAGGGGTCATCCAGGTGCTGGAAGTGTGTGTATGTGTATGTGCATGTGTGTGTGTATATACGGGTGTGAATGTGTGTGCATATGTGTGTGTGTGTGTGTGTGTGTGTTTGTGTGTGTGTGTATTTGTGTATATGTGTGTAATTGCGTATCTGTGTATATGTGCTCTTGAGGGCAGCGGTCATGGTGTCTGCAGTAATTAAGACACAGATATGAGCCTGGAGTTCTGCATGGCTGAGCAGCATCAGGGCTCTGGCCTTCGCTGGGCAGAGACTCAGTGAGCTGAGAGTTTAATAAGAGCTGCTCCTCAGCTGTTTGGACAGCAGCAGTGAGAGCGCAGCATTGCGCTGAGCTTCAGGGACTGCAGCTTCTGCAGCAGATCAGTGCAGCTTCAGCCCTGCAGGAAACGCCGCGTGTCCTCTCTCAGAGACACGTCAGACCCATTAATCTGCCTCTCGCTCGGTCCTGTTGTTGCGGAGGCAGTGCGACTCTGTTTGGACAGAGACTCGAGCCTCAGGATGAATAATGCACCGTGACTCTCCTGTGTCTCTGCTCTCTTGTGTCTCCTGGGGAGGCGTTTGAGCTGCTGTGCCGCTTGCTGGTTTGAGTGGACCGTGGTCTGCTGTTATGGCTTCAGAGATGAGCAGCAGGCTGCTCTGATCTGAAGCACCGAGGGCTTAACGAGGTCCCTGCGACATCGGTGGCTCCATCCCTGCTCCCTCTCCACCCAGAACAGCCTCCCATACAAACCACTCACACGTATATAATACACCACAGACCTGTGGAGAGTTAGGAGTTAGGAAGCGAGGATCCATTTTACCAGCTTTCCAAAACACCTTACAAAAGGCTAAGAAAGGATTGTAAATGCTGATATAAATTATTAAATTACTGTTACCTTAAACTGAACCACTGGGATTTCTCAATGTCATATTGGGGGCCATCATCTGCTCAGTAAACAGCAGCCCCAGATGAGAGAAACGGTGTTGGCACAGACTCAATGTGATGCTCAGACCGAGACAGAAACAAAATCGTGATCGGGTCAAACACTGGGAGCCCAAATCACCCTGATCGCCAGGGCGATAATCCTGGAAGCAGTTGCAGCCAGTGAATAAGCAGGGGCTGCTAATTAGCAGATTAATGATGTAAACAGAAGCTCCTTCAGAGCAGCTCTGAGATGCAGAGATGGGCAGCATAAAAGGGATTAGACCTGTTTAGACCAGCAGGACTTTATTAATCGCAAACTCAGGCTAATGCAGCCACAGGAAACAGGCCGATTCATGCTTTCACCCTAAAGCAGTCTAGGCTTTTTCTTGTTTGTTCCAAAAGGCAGAGCAGAATACTTAGCAACTGATCATTTTTTTTATATTTCATTGAGATCAGACTGAAAATTTGTTTATTTTTTCATTTGCATAGTGAGGAAAGAACTAGTAACTTAAAACATGGATTCAAACCACAGCATATTGTGCAGATCATTGTGAGGTTTGTTGATGATGTCATTGTGATGTTGGTTGATGATGTCATTGTGAGGTTGGTATATGACATCACATGCTGTGAGATGGATGGTGGATGAATCACTGACAGTGACACAGAAACCGTCATGTCCACAATGAGCCAAGCAGATACTTTGATTGATCAAAGGCTTTGATCAGGGATCGGCTTTGAGCGGCAGGAGTCTGTGACCAGAGACCACGGCAACAACTGATTATAGAGTAGGAATCTACAGCTCTGGATCACTGCTGCTACACTCTCTGTAAAATTCATCCATTTTTACTGCCAACTCAGCACAGCTCTCAGTTCAAAGCAGCTCTCCAGAATAAACTATAGCAGCTCTCTTCTGGCTGGCCTCCAGAAAGTGCCATCAGACCTTTTCATCCAGAACCCAGCTGCTTGACTGTGCTACAACCAACAAAAATACTGCCATATCATACCTCTCCTCACCTCTTTGCACCGGCTACCTGTTACAGCTTGGATAAAATTCAAAACTCTCTTTCTAGCCCAAAAAGCAGCAACAACTGCCTTCCCCCTTCCTTACAATCTGTAATCACACTCCACACTTCCAAGACCACTCCACTAAACTACCTCACACTCTACACTCCCAGACCGCTCCACTAAACTACCTCACACTGTACACTCCCAGACCACTCCACTAAACTACCTCACACTCTACACTCCCAGACCACTCCACTAAACTATCTCACACTCTACACTCCCAGACCACTCCACTAAACTACCTCACACTCTATACTCCCAGACCACTCCACTAAACTACCTCACACTCTACACTTCCAAGACCACTCCACTAAACTACCTCACACTCTACACTCCCAGACCACTCCACTAAACTACCTCACACTCTACACTCCCAGACCGCTCCACTAAACTACCTCACACTCTACACTTCCAGACCGCTCCACTAAACTACCTCACACTCTACACTCCCAGACCACTCCACTAAACTACCTCACACTCTATACTCCCAGACCACTCCACTAAACCACCTCACACTCTACACTCCCAGACCACTCCACTAAACTACCTCACACTCTACACTCCCAGACCACTCCGTTCCCTCTGCCGTCTGTCCTCCTGGAGGGGTCTCTCCTCTCCCTCACAGCCCCTCTCTGCTCTGGCCCTGGCCGGTGGAGTGAGCTCCCCATACAGACACTGTCCGTCTCCCAGCGCAGAGTGATGACATGAGAATTCTCATCAGACGGGGAAAACGGGACCTGCTGCAGTGACCCCCAGCGCGAGACAGTGAGAGACTGCAGTGCTGCAGAGGGGGCCGTCAGACGCACATGTGTGCGCTGCTCTTACTGATACCGCAACCAGCATGGTGAGGTCACAGCAAAACGAGGCACACGCAGTGACATCACAGATCACGATCAGAGGGACCTAAAAAATGCTGTTTTACAGAAATCCTCACACTGCATTATTGTCACATATCAGGGAGGAGGCAACTGCTCCGACACAGACAGAATCATAATGATACGGTACATACCCTCTCATATGCGTGCACACACACACAAGCACACACAAACACACACACACACACACACACACACACACACACACACACACACACACACACATGTGTATATGTGCGCACACACACATGCACGGACTGAAAACACACACACACAACACACACACACAGGCATACGCACAGGCACATACATGCACGCACAAGCGCGCTTATGTACACACTCAAAACACACACTCACACACACGGTCAGAAAGAGGACGATGGAAAGAATGAAACAGACAGAGAAAGAGTGATGCGGATGGGAGGGATGGATAGGAAGAGCGTGAGAGAGCGAAATAATATAATAGCAGAAGGAGATGGGAGGGATTAAGTGAATATTAGATTAGCTCTGTTTATTGATCGCAGCATTGCAGTTGAAATGAATGCTCTGCATATCAGAGAGATTCAATTACAGTCAGATCATTGCCTCTAACCTCGTCTGTCTCCTCTCTCTCCCTCTCTCCCTCTCTTTCTCTCTCCTCTTTTTCCTCTCCCCCTTCCTCCTTCCCCCCTCCTTCTCTCTCCTGCATCTCTTTCCACCCCTCTCCCCTTTACACCGACACTTTGAATCACTCAGCCCCATGAACACCTGGTTATTCAGGCCAGTTCATGCTGAGCTCCAATCTAGTGGTAATATCTGTGCTGGTTCTGGTCTATGGTGGGACAGAACCCTTTGGATTTGGGTAGTGAGCTCAAACAGAGGAGCTCTGGTCTAATGGAGAGCACTGAATGCATTTGAATGGAGTTAAAATCAGTCTTCGCTACTTAAACACGAAGCAGTGAAATAATGGAATTGACGTGCTGTTGCTTTTTAAATTCGATACTGAGTCTCTAGTTTCTGCTGTTGTCACAGCAGCCTCCCACAGTGTGCAAACGCTGCACGTTTCTAACGCTCCCTGACAGCAGTGGCAGAGTGTTCACACCATGAACGCACTACAGCGACGAGGTGCGTAAGGCAGAAGAAAGGAAAACTGACTCATACAAGCCGAAAATGGCCTACATCCTGTGCCCACTCTCACGCTCAAACGGCACGCCACACTAACGTCACACTAATGTCACACTAACGTCACGGTAACATCACTAACATCACACTAACACCATGCTAACGAAACACTAATGAAACACTAACAAAACACTAAAGTCACGTTAAAGTCACACTAATACAACACTAACATCACACTAACGTCACCCTAATGTAACACTAACATATGTCAGGGATTCAGCTGCTGCTTACTGAGATGACCACCAGTCGGCCTCTTAACTTCCTGTGTTCTGTATCTCATTTAGTTAATGACCTCCAACCTGTGTTGATTAGGTATTAGCCTCACCTGTGTTTTCTGTTACTTAAGCCCTGCTCTTGGTCCATTATTTGCTCAGTTTTGAGTTGCCATACTTGTTGTGTATGAACTCTTGAACCAAGCGTGTTCTGCTTTCTCTTAAGTCCTCAGTCAAGGGTCATCGCTGCAGTTGGATTCACCCTGCTCCTTGTTACAATGTAACACTAACATCACATTAAAATAGAGGACTTTGAACTCCGTGAAGTACAGCTTTCCTGACAAATATAACACTAATAAATTAAGTAGTCACTACTGCACTTTGAACTATTATTCTATGACTCTGAAATATTTTAGGAATGCAACAGGATAGAATTTAGACCACTGAGATACTTTGTACATTGAGATGCGGTTTTCCCTTCCTGTGGAGGCTGCAGATGCAGAATGGTAACTTCCTGTGGGAGCATCTGAGAACAGTGCACTATCTCGGCTCTGCTTGGGTAGTAAAGGTCAAGGCAGAGATGAACATCCACAGAGACTATCCGTGATGACATTACAAAATAGTGAAGTGTGTTTAATATGGTCAGCAGAAATCTAAAATGGGACAGCCAAGTGACAGAGTACAGAAAGAATTTGGGTTCTACAAGAGCGCCACACATGAGCTTCCTGCTGCTAAACACACTGATGGCCAGCCTGGACACAATGCTTCTGATTCTCGGTGTGATGCAATGTGAGAGTCCCTCTCATTCTCAGAGAAGATGAGCAAAGAGATTGAAAGAATCAGGATTTCACTCCAAATTTTACATCTGACAGCTCCCTCAACAGATCTCAGAGCAGTCCTGTGCCATCGTGGGGTGTCTTCATTGTAAGCCATATCACACATCTTCACTTACATCTGACAGCTCCCTTGACAGATCTCAAATTAGTTCTGTGACATTGTGGGGAGAGTGTGATGTATCTATCACCACACGTGACAGGTCTCAGATCAGCTCTATGGCATTGTCGGTATTGTCGATGTCAGGTGGGGGTTAGAGTAAACACTCTAAAAGAGCCAACTAGACTCATACAGTGCATCCATCCATAGCAACCGTTTCACCATGCAGCACATCCATGGCAACCATATTATCGTACGGTGCATTCATGGCAACCATTTAACCATACAGCACATCCATGGCAACCATTTCATTCCAATAGGAAGACATCCAACTGACAGTGCCAGGGAAAAATCAGATTGATGTGAGATTGATAGACACAGACAGACAGGCAGATAAAAAAACAAACAGATATGAACAGATACACAGAGAGACAGATAGATGAAGAGACAGATAGACAGATGGGCAGATAGATTAACAGGCAGACATGAACAGATAAGCAGACACAGACAGACAGATAGACATAGATAGATAGATTAGATAGATAGATCGATAGATAGATAGATAGATAGATAGATGTGCTGTTTGCTTCCTCCCTCACTCATCTGTCTCTCTCTGCCAGATGTACCAGAAGCTCCTCCCTCTCTCACCTTCCTTCTGCTCAGCCAAGCTGACAACTTTTCAGATTCAGATTCACTTGTTTATAGCAAATGCACCCTCTGTCACAAATTGCAGTAGGTCTTTATAAAATCAATAAATTTGGGCAAAAAAGCAGTTTCGTTTGCATATATTTGCATGTAATTAGCACATCAAACCATCTGGCTAACTTGAAAGTGAGGCCTTCACTGAAAACATCATACCCCCCTTTCTGTCCCATAATCACCATGTGCTGATTACAAAAGTTTAATATTTAGCCAAAGCAAGGACTTTGTAACAAGTGTGCGTGTGTGTGTGTGTGTGTGTGTTATTGTTTGAGCTCATGCCTCTCTTTTGAGCATACAGCAGGGATTGGTTCATTAAAATTGTCTTATTTGTTAAAGTTAATTGGGAATCCCCTATTATTTACCAAAGCCAGCAAGCTAATGCAATTGCACAATTATCCTGTTAAATTGTTAAATTGTATTAATTAGAAATAACAATGGAGTGAGCACAGATCAATGGGAGGCTGGGATGGCAGGGAATTACACTGCGATGGATCTTTGCATGAGCTTAAACAGGCTCTGGGAACACAATGCTCTTTATCAGCATTTAATCGCCTGGAGGACCAGGTTATTAACCAGAGCAGATACCAGCTGGAGTAAGCCTGACCTGATCCCAGATCAGTCTCATTTCTCCAAAAAGAGACATTACCTGCACCAGGACTTCCATCATTACATGGAAATGTTGCTGAAGTGAACACACACACACACACACACACACACACACACACACACGCACAAACACACTCACATCTACACACACTCACACTCACACACGCACACACATACACACACACACACACACACACACACACAAATACGTGCGCTCACACGCACACTCACACATGTTGTTAGGATTAGAGCTACTGTATATCAGCACCACAGACAGAAAGCAGACAATCAAGGACAAGCAGACAAAGACTTCCTAATAACTGTCCCAGCGTTGCTGCATCAGTGTACCTGCACACCCGCACATCACGGCTTCTGAGGGAAACACCTGCTCACCTCTGAGGCTGGCAGGATGTGACAGACCCCCAAGGGGCTCACTGCTCTCTCTTTCCCTCTCAGACCATGAAAAAACACACTAATGCCACCCTGCAGCGTTTCCCCATCCTACAGGGACACAGGACTGCCTGGGTGAAGGAACAGACCCATCCTTACCAGCATCACAGGAATTCCTACACACACAAACGCACAAACAGTGGCTGCATCTGCTAATGGATCCTGCAGCAGCCCCTCTGCTCACACACTTAATACCAGCATATTGCAGCAGCCTGTATTTCTCATGCACAGAGAGCAGTGAGGCAGCAGCACACAGCGTGCGGCTCAGGGAGGCAGACCTGGAGGATCAAACTCAGCTTTAATGACTAAAGTTTCAGAGTGTCTTCAATCACGGCTGTGCTGGGATCTGAGCGCTCTCATTACAGAGGAGCGCGGTGCTGAGCGTGTCCGGTCACCGAACTCGGAGTGTCCCCAAGGCCCAGCTGTGTAAGCTGCTGTTAAACACTTCCACCAGATTACAGAGCTCTCCCATTGTTCACACAGTAATTATGATTAATTACACAATGCATTTTCCTGACAATACTCCTTACACAAGCGTAACATGCACCTGGAGAATGTCTCTCTCCCTACCTCTCTCACTCTCTCTCTCTCTCTCCCTGCCTCTCTCCTCTCTCTCTCTCTCCTTGTGCCTCTCTCCCTCTCTATCTCCCTCTCCCTGCCTCTCTACTTCACTCTCTCATTCTCTCTCTCCCTGCCTCTCTCCTCTATCTCTCTTCTTGGCCGTCTCTCCCTCTCTCTCTCTCTCTCTCTCTCTCTCTCTCTCTCTCTCTCTCTCATCTCTCTCCCCCTGCCTCTCTCCTTCTCTTCTCTGCTTCCTTCTCCCTCACCTGTTGTACACATCTGAGAGAGGAACTACATTCCTAAAACAGGTGGTACATACCTGAGACAAGTCTTACACTTCCTAATGAAGTTCAGCTGCAATGCCAGTATCAGAGTCTGTATAGAACAGAGCCCTGACATCTGCAGGTATAATGCTGTTTGGCTGAAATGGTATTTCAGGGCTGGCCCAAGTTATGCGGCCCTAAGCAGAATTTGATTTGGGGGCTCCCCACAGCCTCATCACCACCAATACTATGACTTCTGTCAATGCTTGATCATTCACACATTTACTGTAAATCTAACACACCCATTATCAGTTTTATCAGTTGTAACTGTGTTGCTCACATCATACCAATGTCAGCCTGGCATGTTTTTACCCTTTCAAGCACTCTTGGGGGCCCTCTGGTGGCCTCGGGGGCCCTAAGCAGGTGTTTAGTTTGCTTATGTGTCAGGCCGGCCCTGTGGTATTTAAAAAATGTACTCTGGAACAGGCTGGTGGAGCTGGAACAAGGGGCATGCCCAAAACAGGGAGTGGAGCTGGGATTGGTGAAGAACTGGAAAATGGCGGTGTGGGGCTGGAATGAGGGGAGCTGTCTTCTCCCCCTGACCTGAGTGTGGAGGACTATAGGTAGTGATACACCAGGGTCTGATTAGTGATGTGTATGTTCAGTGGTTAAGTTTGATTAGTGATGTCTACATGCAGTGGTTAAGTTTGATTAGTGATGTCTGCATGCAGTGGTTGTGTGTGGTTTGCACTCTCTGGAATGGTGCAGGAATGTTGCGTAGCGCATCCATGTAACATGTCTGTCTCCAAATCTGAGTTTGTGTCTGAAAGGAGGTTAGATCAACAAAAGCATCTTCAGTGCAGACCTCTGAGAATAAAGAGTTTTGTTATGATTCATGAATGATTAAAACACACAGGTCACAGGTCTAACAGCTCTCAGAAATGTTCATTCAGTGGTGAAAATGTGCATGAGCCGGGCGAGTGCTTTCAGTAAACATCCCCCTACATTGCTGACAGATACTGCCCAGGCCTCTTTACTCCAATGCTACCTCTGAAACGTGAGGCTTCCATCCCGAAAATGCACTACTCATACAGTAATAAGAGAGAGGCCTTACACACAGACGGAGTGCAAACTCCACAGAGAGAGAGACTGAGAGACTGGAATACTAGAGGTTCGTACCCCTGCTGTGGTGGGCAGCCACTGTGCCCTTCAGAAAGGCATTTTACCCCAAAAACTGCTGCAGGGATGCTGCACTGTGGCTGGGCCTGCACGTTGCCCTTGCTTTCTCACTTTTTGGGGTGAAGCAAAAAGATTCCTCTTTCTCTGAAAGTTGTACTCTGTTCTATTCTGTTGTTTGTCCTCCTCCTTCAGGAAGATCCACAGCACAGTGCAGCACAGCGCAGAAACACCCCAATCAGTCTAAGATCCAGCTCTCCACTGTATGCCATCAGTAGATGATGTAAACAGGTGAAACTTTCCCAGATCCAAACCCCTCCAGAGCCCAGCCCCTCCTCCTCATTCCCGCTCTTCCTCTGAGAGACGGGACTCGGCAGCAGTGTGCAGGCAGCAAGAAGTTAGTTCGGTTCTTGTGGTGCTTGCTTGTTACAACAGCAACACATGGAAAGGGAAAATGTTCCTGAGTGAATCCACCCTACAGGAAAGATCCCATAATCCACTCTGTCTTATTTTTACTGTCAGGGCATCGTAACAGCAATATCAGAGCTGTGACATGCAATGCATGATGAGGCCTGAGTGCCAGCATTGGGCACATGGGTGCTTTGGTTGGCTGGCTGCACACTTTAGCAGTATGTATATTCTGCTAAACCCTCCGGATGTGAGGCCGGCTGCATGTGCCTGCATATGTGTACCTGCATACACTGAGCATACCTGCTAACCCTAACCCTAACTGTAAACCCTATCCTTAACCCTATCCCCTAACCCCTGACCCTAAGCCTAACCCTAACCTTGACCCCAACCCCTGACCCTAAGCCTAACCCTAACCGCTAACCTTCTAAACATTTATTCATTTAGCAGACGCTTTTATCCAAAGCGACTTACATAGGTTACAGTTGTTTTACAATGTTATCCATTTATACAGCTGGATATTTACTGAGGCAATTGTGGGTTAAGTACCTTGCCCAAGGGTACAGCAGCAGCGGCCTAGCGGGGATCGAACCTGCAACCTTTCGGTTACGAGTCCTGCCCCTTAACCACTATGCTACACTGCCGCCCTAAAGACCTCTGATAGTGGGAAAAATCCACTGTTCTGCACTGCATTAAAAATACACGCTGATGAGCAAAGGGGGTTTGTGCCAGACACAAAACAGCCTTCAGAATGAAAACAATGTGATGATAACACAATGAGAAACTGGTTAATATGCATGTTTTTATGAAGTGATGCAATGAAGATGTTTCATACAAAATAAACGTAAGAGAGCGTGGATCAGAGCGAAGCTCTGAGAACACCACTGGAACAGAGTGGAGCTGGGTACAGGGTGTGAAATGCCTGCCATAAACATTCAAGATGCTGAGGCCTTCCTCCTGTGACTGTTCCCACTTCAGTCCCAAAGAATTTACCTGCTCCAGGTTAACACATGTTACAGCAGTCTAACATATTTGCACATATCAGGAGTTGACTTTACACAAGTCTATATTAATGTCAAATGTCACATGACTGACACATTAAATTTCAAAAACAGTGAAAAGAATGATACATTTTTGGTCTTTCAGGTTCTACAAATATTATGACAGTCCTTCAGCAGAGCCAGTACCAAGGCACAATGCCAGGTTAAAGCTCGCTGACCAAATCTGGTGTGGGACAGCAGCAGTGATCCAAACCTCCACATCCTGATGTTTATCACTATAAATATATTTGTCTCATAGATTCTGCTGCAAGCATAGCTTTAATATTAGCAAGGCCTGGGTAGTGTAGCTCTAGCTGTTGCTAGCTGATGAGTGCAATGCTATCTGTCCCACTCTGTTTAGAGACTGGCAGCGCTGATGGCACTTCTCTCTCAGATCATTTTTGGCTTCTTTGGGCATTAGCGCTAAGGGGGCAGCAGCCTTAGATCCTCACAATATAATGATTTTCAGAAGTAAACAATATTAGATGAAGTGTATGTAACATAATGCAATGCAATGTAATGTAATGAAGTGTACTTGATAAATACCACACACTAATGGTACAAACATGCAGTGAAAATACAGCTCATACATACTGTAGGAGTTACGCACTGCAGTAATTGCTTGATCAGCCTGGGTTTCCTAACTAACTATCCCGCACACACACGCATACTTTCATACATAATTATTTTAAAAGTCAACTTTCTGCTTCATTTGAAAAAAAGATCTTCTTTGCTCAGGTTGTCAGACACAAGCTGAGGGTGTTAAGGGCTTCCTCTCGATAGCGTGCATCTCAGATGGGCTCACACTCTGATCAGAGACTCGGCTCTCCATCAGCGGCTGTCAGAGCTGATGCAGGCAGAGTCCCGCTAGGATTAGCTGAGCCTGCTCACATCAGGAGGCCCGGTGACAGTCTAATCGCAGCAACTCAAAGGGGGACGTGCCATCTGCACTGACACAATTCACATTATGCCATATTTATAAATCTGATATATATTATGTCTTCTTTATAGATATAGTTTATATTGTCATGTCAGATCTCTTTAAATCTCTTCACAGAGCCTGCAGGATCCTGACACTGTTTCATTTCATCTCCTTTTTCTCAGACAGACCAAAGGGGCGCTTGCTCATGGACTCCCATCATGCTTTGCAGCACAGCCACGCAGATGGCCGTTTAATACTGAGAGCATTAGCTTTGAGTTATGGCTGGCACTGAGGCACACATACATGATGAAATAACCTCAAGTCCCTAAAATATTATCTCAGCTGAAAACTGCAGGCACCATGAGGGTCACCTGGCCCTACCCTGTAAGAGACTTTTGCATGGAAAGATCTGATCATCTGATCTGATCAGATCAGCCCTCACTCAGTCCGTCCTCACTGCTCTTCTTCATAGAATGGAGGGGTATGGTTTTACAGCTCACAGAATGGAGGCAAGGTTTGGAGGCGTGACAACGAGGTGTGGTACAGAGACTGGATCTGGAGGCATGGCTTAGAGCCATGGTTTTGAGGCGTGGTTTGGAGGCTTGGCAAAGAGACTGGATCTGGAGGCATGCTCCCTGTCTCCTTGGCACAGCAGCTGAGTGTCACCCAGTCCCCGCCTCCTGTCCCGCCTGCTGGCCTGCAGCTTTTATTCGGGGTCCCTGCAGGGGAAAGGGGGGGGGGGCTGCAGCAGCATCACACACTCAGATTCCTCTCATATTAAGCCCTTATCTAATAAAAACTGCTGCTCCCCACCCCGACAGCACAGCCTGATCCCAGATAAGAGAGTCAGAGTGAAGGGCACCACACCGAGCAGACTCACTACGCACTGTCTCTGTGTCCTCTGCGTACTTACAGCATCACCATCACAGTTGAGCGTAAGGACACGCACCAGGGGGGTAACATCTGCGAGAGGAATATGAACCACACACTAGAGCACAGCAACACACAGTATCAGCTACCGCCCACCTGCCTCGTGGATCAAACACATTTTCAAAATGGCTGCCTCTGTACATTCTGCCGTCAAGGATTTAAATTACTGCCGCTGATATATCAAATGAGATCATATGTATAGATGGAAAGTATTGGATTACAGTGTGTAAGCAGATGCCCTTACTGAAGGCGTTTTAATAATAGCTGCATGTTTACATGTGACTTGCTTTGTGCAGTGGATGCGTGTTTGGTTTAGATGCTCAGATAAAAGGTGCCACAGCAATGCCCCGCCTGCCAATCAGCCAAACTCCCCAAACGGCCAAGATCACTGAACCCACACTACGCAGCCTCGACCTTCAATGAGCAAAGCACTGCTACAGCTAGGCTATGCACTGGCTAACACACTGGGAAGCTAATTGGCCAGAGATGGAGTAAAACTATAGTGCGGACCTGAGGAAGCTGGTCTGTGAAATAGAGTTTGACCCACAGTCTTAAAGCCAGAGTAATAAAGAGCCAAGGATTCCCCACTTTAATAATGCCTGATATGCCAGATATTATGAACATAAAATTACCCACTCACTTCCGCTGTGTGCCCTAAAGAGCATTTAAAACACATTTAAAAGTTAATAAAATAGTATTACAATCACATTTAAATTACTTTGGCCATGATAGTCAATAGCTATGCATTGCCTTTTGGGTAACTGTGTTCATATATATGATATATTCAGATACATATATACCCCAGTGTGTAGTGTTCTGTAAGCTAGCCTGGATAAGGATAAATAAAGATATCTGGAAGAGAGTAAACATTAATAGTTCAGAAATTGTTACAGAGAGACTCCTCCGCTGCTGGTAACAGTTCACTACTCTGTGAAAGTTCTGGAAGAGGCAGGCCTCTGGATGATGTCACTGACGGGGTTTATCTGAGGTCTGCTGTTGGTGTCAGACGAGCAGCAGGGAAAGGGCTGAGGAAGTCAGTCAGCAGTAACAGACTCCCCACTCCTAGGCCTATTATTATCCCAAAGAGGGATGTAACACAGTTCGGGCTGGAAGTGCGTTTTCTCAGCCATCTCTGCCATCACACGTCAGAGCCGGACAAACGGCTTCTCACCTTTATGTGTTGATGACTGCTGCCGTTACCATGGCGATGGGGATGGAGAGTTCTGCGTTTGCCTTGGTTTGGATTTCAGAGACATCAAAAGCGTACATGCATGTTATATATATGGAAAGAGACAGATGAAAGCTTTAATACATTCATGCTTCTCTCTTAGCTAGTCCTGGTTTCTCCATATCCTAAATCCTCCCTCTTCCAGGACCTGACCCTCACTGTGGAAACCAGCATGGTGTCAGTAATGTAATGTAAATGTAAACATGGATCAGAGGACTAAATGAACTCTTCCCTTAGCTCTGCCCCTTGCAGGAGATGAGTGGAAGACCGTCTGTGACAGAGCTCACAGACACGCTGTGCACCGGCTTGTTGAGAACTGGGGAATGAATCAGGTGATTTTGATGTGTGTTTGAGTGCTTTAAAATGATCTGATACTGCACCCCACTGCAGTGTTTAAGGGGTGAGCACAGTAACATGAGGGAGGAGGGGCACAGAGCAGGAGTGATTCACAGAGCTCACAGCCACTGAGCTCTGAAAGGCAGGTGGAGTTTGTGTCTCTGGGTTTCTCTGCAGGAGAGAAGGAGTCCTTGGAGAGGAAATTAATTATGAGCCAGAGAGGAGATGGAGAGCTCCTGCTGTTTAAGGCTCCTCCACAGCCCAAACGAAGCGAGAGCCGCACAGATACAGCAGAGTCTCCACAGCCCAAACGAAGCGAGAGCTGCACAGATACAGCAGGATCTCCACAGCCCAAACGAAGCGAGAGCCGCACAGATACAGCAGAGTCTCCACAGCCCAAACGAAGCGAGAGCTGCACAGATACAGCAGGATCTCCACAGCCCAAACGAAGCGAGAGCCGCACAGATACAGCAGAGTCTCCACAGCCCAAACGAAGCGAGAGCCGCACAGATACAGCAGGATCTCCACAGCCCAAACGAAGCGAGAGCCGCACAGATACAGCAGAGTCTCCACAGCCCAAACGAAGCGAGAGCCGCACAGATACAGCAGGATCTCCACAGCCCAAACGAAGCGAGAGCCGCACAGATACAGCAGGGTCTCCACAGCCCAAACGAAGCGAGAGCCGCACAGATACAGCAGGGTCTCCACAGCCCAAACGAAGCGAGAGCCGCACAGATACAGCAGGATCTCCACAGCCCAAACGAAGCGAGAGCCGCACAGATACAGCAGGATCTCCACAGCCCAAACGAAGCGAGAGCCGCACAGATACAGCAGAGTCTCCACAGCCCAAACGAAGCGAGAGCCGCACAGATACAGCAGGATCTCCACAGCCCAAACGAAGCGAGAGCCGCACAGATACAGCAGAGTCTCCACAGCCCAAACGAAGCGAGAGCCGCACAGATACAGCAGGATCTCCACAGCCCAAACAAAATGAGAGGTGCACAGATACAGCAGAATCTCCACAGAGAGGATCTTTCTCTCTTTGCTGAGCACCAGCCATCAGAGGGCAACCAAAGGGTTCAAACAAAGGCGAGGGGCAGGGCTCCATGCTGCACTTCAACTGAACCCCCAAGATGATTGTGCAGTTACAGACCTCCTAAGAGCTATAGGACACGTGATAGGGTAACTAAACTAAACTAAATTAAACTAAATCCTGCTAAATAACATTGACCCCTCCCAACCATAACAGGGTCCTTCAATGCCAAGCAAAGCCCAGAGAGTCCCCTCAGCCGGTGGGTTACAGGGGGTCACTGTACTCCCCCTGACTACTCAAAACAGCCTCCAAATATGAAGGACCATCCCCCACAATCCAAGCCAACCAAACAACAGCACAAACAGGATTACACCCACAGAGACACAGACTCCTGCGCTCCAACACACACCACTGCGGTTTACCTGTGAACTGCGAACACCTGGAAATAGAAACCAGCCAACACAGGTGAACACAGCCCCTCAGAGGAGACCAGCTTTAACAGGCTGCAACAGGTTGTAACAGGCTATAACACTGCCACTTGAAGAGGACCAGCTGTAACAGGCTGTAACACGGGAAACTCACTGTCCGCTCCCGATGGGGTCACTCCTCTCAGACACGATCCCTGTCTGTACTGGTCAGTGGTGGGATGACTTCCCCACGGGGTCAGGAGTCAGGACAGCGGAATCAGTGTCCATCTTCCGATGCAGACTAAAGACTCACCTCTTCAGATAGCATCTTGCTTTCACCTCAGTCCCCACCGCCTAACACCTGCTACTTGTATTACTTGCTATTTATTTTATGTGTAGTATTGCAATGTGTTTTGGATTCTGTGAACTAGTGACTGATGTATGGTAGTATACTTGGCTTCCCTTCTCTAGTCAGGCTATCACAAGTTAACTTGTGGTAGGGCTTGAATGGTTTTATGCTCACATTCACTGCTCTGGGAGTGTTGTTAGCCTGGTCTGACATGGTTGCTCATTCAACCTGAATGGATACACTTCTGTTCTCTTGTGCTGGAAGTAGCTCTGAATAAAAGTGTCTGCTAAATGAATGTAATGTAACATAACACGGTCACTCGGAGAGAACAGGGTGTAACTTTACATTATATTAAACACATCGTAAAGCACTGTAACAGGCTGTTCAGAGAGGACAGACTATAACAGGCTGTAACAGACTGTAACATGACCTCTCAGAGAGGACAGGCTGTAACAGGCTGTAACAGACTGTAACATGACCTCTCAGAGAGGACAGGCTGTAACAGGCTGTAACAGACTGTAACACGACCTCTCAGAGAGGACAGGCTGTAACAGGCTGTAACAGACTGTAACACGACCTCTCAGAGAGGACAGGCTGTAACAGGCTGTAACAGACTGTAACATGACCTCTCAGAGAGGACAGACTATAACAGGCTGTAACAGACTGTAACATGACCTCTCAGAGAGGACAGGCTGTAACAGGCTGTGTTCACACTGCAGGCAATAATAGCTGGAGACAGAGCTGCACACAGAGCTGCACTTCATCACTAAACATGACAAATAACACAAATTTACCCACAAATCCCTGCTTCACAGGGCACAGAGGCCTTAGCCTCCCCCTGGGAAAGAGGCAGAGCGGGTTATTATGGACTGTCACAGCCTGAGGAACAGCGAGACCCAGCAACAGCCCTGATTCACACCCCATTCACCCTACATCTCACATAACACCAGCATTTATCTTCCTTACTCCATTTCATTTCATTTTATTCAGCTTTATTTAGCTTTTGTTATTTTCCTTTTCTCTTATTAGTTGCAGTTCTCATCACATTATTACTCAGAGTTAGATAATTATATTTTGCATTGCCATAGCTTCATGTATATGCTTGGTAACAGGAATATATATATACATCATGTTAATAAAGCCAGCTGAACCTGAAAACTGCAATGAGAGAGAGAGTTTTAGAGGTCACTTACCAAGCAGCACTTCCCACACAGACAAATAATAAAAAGAATATGTTTTAGAGAGTATATTTTTAGCTCAATCAATATATTGAAAATTTGTAAATTATTGCTGTTTTGGTATATTGCAATATATTGCTGCTATGAATTAATATATTTAAATGTATTTATTACTTGTATATTCTTGGGCAGTCCAACGTATTTCTCAGTATATTACAATATATTTTTTCTATGGGTTACTACCTTATACCAAGCTCAGATCATATGTGCTTCTACGAAACAAATAAGCATCAACCAAATTATGAAACAAACTGCTTTGAACGGAATTACATATTGGCTGAGACTCAAAGCAGAGGCAGATCCTGACCAAGTACAGGCTCAGTGGCCACAGCCTGTAACTCTGAACATGCTCAGTTTATACCTCTTTTCATGTTCTTTTCATCCATTATTTATTTATTTCAGAAGTCATTTTAGGAGTTTAACAATAGATTAGTTTATATATGTATTGCTTTGGCAAAACTGAACATCAGGATGGTCAAACCAACAAAGATTATGTGAATCTGAGACAGACGGAGAGGGAGAGAGAGGGCAAAAGAGAGAGAGAGAGAGAGAGAGAGAGAGAAAGAGACAGAGAGAGAGAGAGGGTAACCGAGAGAGAGATGGACAGAGAGAAATTTTAAAAACAAAACAACTTGAGCTGAATGGAATTGAGTTAAGGGAGGAAGAGAAGGAGAAACAGAGTGAGAGAGGGTTTGGTGTAGGCAGAAGGATAGAGGGGGAGAGGGCTTGTCGGAGGGAGCTTTCTCCCGTATGCGTAGATCTACTGGCTGCTACCCTGTACTGGGCTGCCGGGGACTGGATCTTACCTGCAGTGTTTGTGCGATCCTGTTAGGGTCTCGATGATGAAACACTCTCCCTCGTTCAGGCAGTATGCCAGGTCTTTGTCTCTGCAGGGCTTGAAGTGCTCTGAACGCAAGTGTGGAGAGGTCGGTGCCACTGTGGAACAGAGTGAGAGAGAGAGAGAGAGAGAGAGAGAGAGAGAGAGAGAGAGAGAGGGAGAGGGAGGGACAGAAGGAGGAGAAAAGAGAGAAAGAGAAAGGGGGGGAAAGCAGGGAGGAGGTGGAGTGTTATTTTCATCCATACAGTTTATGTGACAATAACAATAGGCAAAAATTGTATATGCAATTTAAACTGCCTGCAATCATCATTCACTCATATCTGCAAAAATCAATATACTCAGCTACTATATGATATAATAAATGTAATCAGTTATGATATAATCAATATATTCAGTCTTTATTCCCTTTTAACATTTAGCAGTGAGCAAACTGGGATGTTCCTGCAATTATCTCCAGCTTCACACATTACCTGTCATGTTATCTAAGCACCACACACTTTGACCTTCACAACCTACTGAGCACTGTGTTCTGAACATCACTCAGATGAAAGTGCACCATTGCGTTAAAACCTGACAACATGATGCACGCCCACATTAGGAATAACAGAAAATGCTCCTGCCCTTACTTACACACACAACAGCCAACTCCGTCACCTGAGATCAACTCTGTCACCTGCGGTCACCTCCAGTGCTGGCTTCCAGCCTGACGGTAAACCACACTAATCCATACGGAAGACATTATTAATATCCCCGTACCTTGTCCATCATTTCAAACAAATTCATACTTCATGTCAATTTAATTAAGTCAACTGTTGAGCCTCTGAAAAAGTATCAGACAGTGAGAAATCTCAGTAATGAAAGAGCAGCTGTCGAACAGCAGCAGGGACACGGAGCCGAGGGGAACTTATATTTGCATGTAGAATTAAAAGCTCTTAAATGCAATTAATCTGAACGGGAAGGCCCAGCCCCAAGCCCAGCGCAAACACGGCTGTGTCAATAATTAAGCAGATCAAAGTCAATAATTAATCAGCACTTCATGGCTGACTGTGTGTCTCCAGTCCCAAACTCACTCACCTTCATCGTCAGGATTATTGACACCTACATTTCAGCACTAATCAATCACACCTCGGTCACTAAGGAAGACATCCACCCGAGAATTTCAGGTAAACTATTGACCTGAAGCTATGGGAGTAATTTATGAGAGGCGTTGAGGACAGTGTAGGATAAACACAAGCATCACATTATGGGAACACATGTTCACATTCCAGACAGAAAATCAGACGCAACACTCTAGCGCCCGGCCTGATGCTGCAGATCTTCTATGCTCCACACCTGCTGGCGGCCTTTTTACAGTGACATCAGCTGCTGAAGAGTCTGACTAACCAATGACAGCTTCCTGTTACCAGTCACACAGACAATGTTTCTGCAGTTTTGAAAATAAGCATATCTGGGCATTCCTCGCCCATACAATAATTGTCTTTGCACTGTTACAGTAACAGATCCTCATGGAGAAGGAGTGGACAGGATCTGGGTGGTGGAGTGGGGGTATACTGAGAGGGCATGGAGAAAATGAGAATTGTTGGATTAGCCATAAAAAAATCAAACACAAACACATAAGGATGCGCTAACCTAAATCTAACCCAAACGTAAACCTTTCAACCTTAACCCCAAACCAAACTTTAACCCTTAAAATTATGCTAATTCTACACCGTATAACCTTAATTGTAAACTGTTACCTTTTTCTACTCCTTAACTTTAGAAGCTAAACACAAATCTAATATTAACCCTTCCTGAACAATTTACCTTTACAGACAGTAAATGGCAGTTAACCTGATGGTCAAACAATGGAACTTGGCTCAGCTACATGCTCACTTGTAGAAAAAGCTCATGTCCACTGAATGTACTATGGCAACAATGGTTTCATTCCTTCATTCTTATAAGGCAGCGACTATGGTGAGATTCCCCTGAAATGTTAAGCCATCAGAATTCTAATCTCACTTCCTTGAGATATTAAGTTGTTTCCTTGAGACATTACCTCCATCCCTCAAGATATAAAGTTGTTCCCTCACAATATTTTTCTACTGAGGTGCAACTAGGGGTGAGCAAATGTTGCATAAAATGATTAAACCAAGACAGGGAAGAATCCTTGAGTCTTTAAGACTGTTGATTTTTCAGTTGGCGAGACAGTCCAGGGTCAAACACAAATCAGCTTCTCTTACAGGTTTGTTCTCCAGCAGGTTCTGCATCCATTCCAAAGTCATTTCAACAGGCCAAACAAAGTTTCTTTATGTGAAGACAGTTTTTATAAGCAAACAACCAGCTCCTGACCTCCTGACTCCCCACACTGAAGGAAGCCCTGTCAATCTCTGAAACAGACAGAGGGAGACTGCTCTTAGGTGGTTCTTATACTTATGGAGTGTGGCTTCAATCCTAGTAATTTTCCAGGCTCCAGTCAGAGTACCCAGGGGTGGAGCCACAGTGCACTCTGCACCTCCCACCCAGCCCCAGCCCTCTGACTCTTCCCCTGGTTCTGCCAAGCGGTCCCTGTCCCCTCACGATCTTTGCATATCCCAGAATCCCACACTGCACTGCCTTTGCAAAATTACAACGGCATCACAGCGTGCACTAAGGGTCCCGTTCACTTTCCTACTACAGGAAGCACCAGTCCACTGACAGCCCGAGGAAAGCTGCTCTGTTACGCAGCAGTACTATGCATTAACAGAGTACACAGTCAACCCCAGAACACAATAGTATCAGAGAACACAGTGTTCCAGAGTACACAGTGCTCCGGAGTACACAGTGCATCAGAGAACACAGTGCTTCAGAGAACACAGTGTTCCAGAGTACACAGTGCTCCGGAGTACACAGTGGATCGGAGTACACAGTGGATCAGAGAACACAGTGCTCCGGAGTACACAGTGGATCGGAGTACACAGTGCATCAGAGAAGACAGTGTAGCAGAGAATACAGTGTAGCAGAGTCAACTAACAGCTGCTTGAAAGGCAGAAATGTCAGCAAGACAAAGGAGCTTTTTTGATATTCCCCTGTATAAAGCTTTACACAGCCTAAAGCACAATATTTACCAGAATGGATAGCATTTATTTTTGTTGCTAGTGGTTAAAAAACACACATTTTGTGACAAAATGATGCAATCTTATTGGATAAAATACCCTTAGGAAAGGGGATGAAGTAAGATAAAGTAAACAGTCAAGTCTGTCAGATGGTGTAAGAAGAGTTTGTATTAAATTTAATTTATGATTCAACTTTAGAGCAAAGTCCAGGACTCCTGACAGAGACAACAGTCTGATACCACAAATGCAGACTAATTATTAGTGAACCAGCCCTCTGCTCATTAATCCATTACAGTGAAGCAGAGTCTGCTCTTTGTGGAGAATGATCCCTGATTCAGAGCTCTGGATGGATGAGTTTCCACCATCAGCACACAAGAGCCATTAACACTGCCTCTCTGTGCTGCCATGACATGCACATACATCACACAGTGCCGTACAAAAGGACAAAGCTTCTGTTTTCCATTCATTCTTTATTTTTATTATTGATCCGTCAGACCTCTCAAACATGTCAACTCCAAGCCAAAGTTTCCGAAGGACGCCTGCGGAGAGTTCAGTCTTTGCAGCTTCAGCGGGTTCAGCCCAAATGATACACACAGAGAGATTAAGACATAAATCTGTCATCTCTGGTGGAGCTCTCCTCCTATGCAGAATTAGACTGCTTCTCTAATGACTCCCCTCTATGTCTGTATCCCTGTTGGGGGTCACACTTTTCCTATTCACAGGCAGAGGGTTTATAACACAGCTTTCCTGGGTTTATTTTTATTCATACATTTAGATGGTATCATACATTTGACCGGAAAAAATCAATATTCAATTTTCGTGTGTTTCGGGGCAGAGAGGATGGTGTGAGTGGCAAATTTGTTGTGTAAAAATGAGTAAATGTCGACCATGATACGTGTGTGCGGTTCCGCTTTGGAAATTCACTGGCTGAGATCACCAAGATGCAAACAGGACATACATAGGAATAAAGCAGCAGTGCAGAGGTCTAATTTCCAGCAGTTAGCTGTGTGGAAGTTTTGACTGTCTTACACATTCACCATGTCATTCATAATTTGTGAGATGTTAAGACCTGTGGGCTCACAAAGATTTGTGTCAGTTTACACCACACTCCCCCTCAAACTCCCAATAACACACCATTAAACAGCTGCATAAAAAAAAAACCTTATCCGGAGGCAGCTATCCTGCTGTAAAAACCACAAACTGACTGAGGTGTTGCTTAAAGTATTAGCCAGCTGTGTCATTAGCCAGCTCATACCATTAGCCACCTCTGTCATTAGCCAGTTCCTAATGTTAGTGAAGCCCTATCATTAGCCAGCTAACGTTAGTCTGTTCAAAAGATTAGCCCACCTGTTACATTAACCTGTTTGTAACATTAGCCCGCCCCCAACATTAGCCTACTCATATCATCAGCCTGCTCCTAGCCTCAGCTGCACTGCCTGTGGAAGCATGTACAAGGCTGTAAGTAAAGCAGACTCACAGACAGTCCCTCATTTAGAAAACATACACAGTAGCTCTGGCTCTCTCTCACTTCCTCTTTTCCAGCCTTGCCAAGAGCATCCATGCCCATAACACATATTACACACACACACACACACACACACACACAAACACAGTCAAGCCCTGAGCAGTCAAGACTATGTGGCACTGCACCCCCCACAACCACTGTCTGGGTGACAGGGTCTGTGGATTAGAGACAAGGCATGTGCAGTACATACTCTGCGTACAGCCCTTTTAAACTCTGTGAGTGTAACTATGTGCAAAACACAAGGACACATTTCAGATATGGATTTAAATGCAGAACCCAGTCAGTGCCTGAGAAACACAACTACTCTGCCTCCACATTCATCAACTGATCTGAGAGAATAAGCAAGACAGGAAATCAAATCATACAAAAACACTTTGTTTGAAATCCATCATAAAACTCATCCAATCTGGCATGCCCGTGACGGTGAGCTGATTAATTGATTAATTAGCAGCTGTCTCTCTCTAATTGGCGCACAGAGAGTCCTTCAGCAGACAACACACAATCAGGGAGCGAGAGAGAGATCTGCATCTACACGCCACAGGCTGGAGGCCACACCC